>NC_056733.1:271070381-271370381 GCF_019279795.1 Protopterus annectens
CTCTCCTCTTAAAGTTATATCGCAAATATTACTGCTGAGATAGCTGGCAGAATGACATAATTTCTTTTCATCTTGCACTATCCCAGGTGAAAAACAACCATTGATGCAGTTGGTAGAATTTAGCATCTACCTGTAAAATATATTAACAAGAGCTTTTCTTAGATCTAAGGCAGATTCTGGAAGTCATAAAATAATAAACACTTCCAAGACAATAAAAAAAAACTTCTAGTTCTGGACATTGTGCATGTTACTGCACTGAAATTGTAAGATCATATCCTTTTATTATGTGGCTAGAAAGTAATTTAATTTCAGCTATTTTCTGAAGTTAACCTCTGGTGTGTCAGTTTCCATTGTTAAAATATATACATCTAAACAGTTACAATAGTGCTGGTACATTTCTGTTCTAATCCAGTAGGGTACACTGTGTTTACCTTTTAGCTCAGTACTTTACAAAATATCTCCTCAGCACATGTCTGCACAAACCATCTTATATGACATACAGTTCTAATATATTTGTAACATAAGCATATGAATCATGTTGTTATTCACAAATGACATATAATTATTTATAAAATTCCACACAGTTGTGCTATCAGTATCTCCTTTTGTTACACATATATAAATCATGGTAATATTCACAAATGACATATAATTATTTACAAAATTCCAGCTAGCTGGGCTGGCAGTATCTCCTTTTATGACAATTTATAGCATTCATAGTTATCTGTATTTATACTACTGCATAGATCAAAGGCTTTATATCCAACTGATCATGTTCCTCAGAGTATTCTCAAGCCTTCCCACATACTCACCTACCCTCAATGTAGCCAACTTCAAAGACAGCCTAACCCTTTGATTTTATTATATCTTTTATTTCACAAAAAATACCTCAAAGCTAATTTTGCCACTACATGAAGAGATTCATATGGACTCACCACCTAGACCTGACAATATCTGCCCTTGGCTCTTGTATCACTTCAGAAATTTCATCACCACCTATCTTAAGTACATTTACAGTCTTTACCTTCCCACTAACACTATACCAAATATCTGGAAATCTTCTTTTGTCAGACCAGTACAAAAAGAAACCAAACCATCTTTTTACAGTCTGTTCGGCCCAATCTCCATCCAACTCACAGTTGGTAAAATTCTTGAATAAATCATGTGTAACCGAGTTACCATTAACCTACAAAAAATACCATCTGCTCTCCATCAAAAAGCATGATTTCTGGGCTGCTAGGAGCATGATAATTTCTCTTTGGATCCTGACTTGATAAAATCTTACCCAATATGGATAAGGGAACTCTGACTGGAGCTCTGTTCATTGTCTTAAACTGTAACTTTCATACAGTCAGCCATACAATTCTATTTCACCATCTACAAGACATTGGGAATGGCCCTGATGCTACTGCATGGCTCAAAGACTTTCTATCCAACCATTCATTCCAGGTAAAGATAGGACCTAGTTTTTCCAACAGTGTCCTCATTCACTCTGGAGTCCCACAGGCTCCATTCTAGTACTTCTTCTGATTTCAAACTTATCAAACTTCCACCATACCTGTCCCATTTATCACTACATCTTTATGCTGATGATATGGGCAGTCTGATTCCTCACATCATACAATTGAAACCCAGCTTCAAAAAGATCTTTAGCTTCAGAACTGTCTAAAATCCAAGAAACTACCACTCAGTGCCAATAAAACAAAGGCCATGTTATTCTGCATCCACAAAAGACTTTCCAAATCCCCCACTCTTTTCATATCCTTGACTGTGATAACAATCCCATCAAAATCAGCACCTCATTTAGATATTTGGGGATCTGGCTAGACCAATCACTGAACTTCCAGGAGCACATAGAAAAGTTGAGAGCCAAGATCAATAGTCTACACTTTTAGACCAACAAAATATCTCACATCCAGCAAGGGTTGTTATAGAAAAGAGCATCCTTCTTACTAAACATGAGTAAGGTTTCTCCTTGTATGCATCTATCTCTGTCAAAAACACTGCCACCCTTCAGACTCTCCACAGTAAAATATGTTAATTCATATGTAATCCACAATGGAATGAACATCACTATCTTATTCTTTAAAAGTCTAAGTGGCTTGCAGGGTAGGCCAGGTTAAAACTAGTTCTTGATTCCTTACTCTTCAAAATACTCAAACTTGACACTACTTCCCTCTTTTCTAAATGTCTTTCTGCTACACAAACCTATAACCTAATAAGCAAAGCCAGAGTTGGTCTTTCACTTCAAACCCCTTCTCTCAGTCTGCACTGTGTTAGCCATTGTTTCTCTTTACTAGCCAAAAAATTATGACATTCTGTTCCTCCTTTTTTAACTGATCAAACAAACTACTCTCTGTCCAGGCCACATATTTATTAAAACAGTTTGAATGCAAATGTCAGTCTAAAGGACTACCAACTAAACTGATATCTCCAGTTGCATAGTACTTTTACTCCCCACTTACCAGATCCAACACATTCACTCATCCTAAATTGCAATTTATCTTGCTGCACCATTACTGTTCTAAGCCTATGATGCATAATCTAATCTCCACTTTGGTCATTTAGCTTTCCAAATTCACCTACTACTGCCCTTGTCTCTACCACTTCTACCCCTCCTACTTTAACTATATTCTCTATTTACTATTTCATATATTTGCTTTGTTAGATCTTCTATGTGTATATATGGGTCCATGTCAGATGGACGAAAGCTCAGGTAAACAAAGACCACATCAACAAGATGACTTCGCCGACAGGACGGATCCCTGACAATGGTAAGTCAATGTATTATGGAACAAAATACATTCCTGTTTGCGTAATACACTCAAAAACTACATTCAGACAAGGGGGAAAGCCCCCCTGCACCCCCCACACACCCCCTACTTAAATATACCAACTCCGAGATCACACTACAGTGAGGGAATGGGACTAACTCCCAGTCTGCACTACTTACCGTTGTCGGGGATATAGATCCAAAAAGGCCAGTATCCACCAATATGACTTTGATGTCAACATCCCAGTCTGTGTCAGCTGTTGAGACACTCCCATTGAGTTAGGTATTAAAGACCATTATTTCTGTTATTATCAACTCTGATATTGTAGTTTTGTTATTTGTTAGCAGCACAGGCCTAGTAAGCAATTAATGGTGCAGACTCCTCAATGTCATATGCATATTTTCTGACTCCAATAACCATGCCCAATTTAGTTTTAATACCATCCATATTCTTAGACTTTTTAATAATGGGTGGGAGCCTGTTCCAGTATCTGGGTATTGTCTGCGTTAAGTACCTGCCATGTCTTTTAGTTCTTTTGCACTTAGCTTGCAGTAGTGGTCTTTTTTAAGTTCTGCCATTTGATGTGATAATTATTCGGCCTATCTTTTTTCTGAAGTGATTATTCATAACTACTTTCATATCCAGACAAAGATTTCCTCTTAGTAATCAATATAAGATGATATATAAATTAAATTGTTTTAGTCTGTTAAGCAGCATGGCTACCCACCCATTGACATGAACATTAGATGTAGATGATTGTCACTTTTAAAGTGACACCCTGACCCCATGTTCAGAAATCGGAAAAGGGGTTGTGAATGGATGTATCATGTACATAAGATCTGCAATACTATGCACCCTTTTAGTATACTGCCTTTGAATCAGTTCCAGTAAACCAATATCAGCTATTGTTAATTGACAAAATTTATTGTTCTTATAGTTGCAAAGTTTGTCATGTATTCCGGTCTTAAGTGCTCCACAGTGTTTAGTATCAGGCCTAACTGGCATACTGCCCTCATCTTTATTTCCACGGCCTGATTTTTGTTAGAAAAATCTGATCCTATTGTCATTTCTATAGCTTTCATACAGGTTACAACTTCAAGGTAATGAATACACATCCTGATGCCTGTATTGTTAAACACACCATTTAATACAACTTTACTTTTACCTATGTAGAGTTGTAAACTTATTCCTGAGACATGGACTTCAAGAGCATTCAAAAGTTTACTTAACTCCTCAATATCAGAATTATTTGCAATTGCTGCACCAATTTTTAAATCATCAGCATACTTTAAAATTCAGAATTTATTTGAAGTTGGCATGGTGGAAAATAAAATGTTAAGCAGAAGTGGGCCTAACACTGACCCTTGAGAAACTCTAGACATATAACTAGAACTTTATCCACTTTGGTAACAAGTGATTTACATCTATTTGGCTCATACACTATATCATCTTACTAAGTGACAAAACAGTGAAAGGCTTTAGATATGGCTAGATAAACTACTATATATTTCTTCTTCTCATCCATCTCATGCAAAATGAGGAGAGTTTGACATAAAATCTTATATGGGATGTTTGTCATAATATGTTTTATGGGATGTTAAAGCTGAGCAGTCCTTAATACAGTAATGTTGTTTAGTGTCTTATTGAGGCACATAGTTAACATATCTTATTAGTAACTGTAATATATATATTTCAAAATATTCACCAATGTCAGATGTTAAACTAATTGATCTGTAGCTTGGCACATCCTCTATATTAATCCCTTTAAGATCAGTGTTAAAGATGCTTTTTTTTCCAATCATCAGCTACTACTGATTTTCTTAACATATTTTATATATTTGCACAACCAGTTTAATAATGTTTGAAGAAATATGTAGAAACTACCCAGAGATGTTGTCAGGATCCATTGATCATGTCATTTTAACTTAGTAAGTTCATAGCTTAGATCTTCCTCAGTGAGCTGTGTACAATCTACTGTTAGGTCTTATAAGTAGCTGGAAGTACAACCTAAGTTCCTTCACTGTTCAAATGAATAAAATGGCTGTTAAGAAGTCCTGTGATGCCCTTCAATAATAAATGTACAGTACCTTCTGACACTAAGGTTCTGGCCATTAAATTAGTTCTTCTAATATAATAAACATATCAGACTCAATCTCTTAGTTACCAATGCTGATGCTTTCAGCTTCAGTGGTGACTCTAAGGCCAGATCATGGTTTCTAGGATTTTGTGTCAAATTCAGCCCCATGTATTCATTATCTAAACTGGAGCTTTCAGTCTCATTGTCTGGGAATCTAACTAATGTTGATTCATGACTGACACAAGTGTCAGCAGTGGTCTCGGTTCTGAGCGAACAACCATCCTTACTGTGGTTATTCTCTTCATTATACCCTGAAGTGATAGCTTTTTTTAGGTATTTGTCCCCTGTGCCTACTGACCAGCAAGCCTGCCTTCAGTCAGACAGTCCCCTTTCATTCTTCCATTCCTATGTTTCTACCTAGAGCTGAGGCAAAAGCTATCAGAGGAGGTCATCATTCAGGCAGTAATGAGGGTGCTTTTTGCTTTACCTAGCATCAAGGCAATGAAAGCATTTGAATGGCTTAACCACACATCCTGGGTGGATGAGTGAACTGCATTGACAGTATGACCCATAATGCCCTTTCATTGAGAGTGCCTGCTTTCACACACTCTCTTTGTAGGTTACCACTTATCATTGGTTTGGTAAGCCTACTATGCATGCCACGACACCCTTCGACATAGTAGTCTCTAATGTGAAGGATAGTGGTAGTGTGTGTAGTAGCTCCACTCCTTCCTTCTCCCTGAGGAAAGACCCACCATCCCCTATACATGTGCTGTCAAACATAAGAGCTGCTAGTCACACTCAGGTCTCCTGAGTTGCAGTTAGAACGTTATCCCTCTGTGTCACTGATACTGACTATGTGTGCTCTATCTAATGTCCCAGATACATCCTTTCTTATGTCTCAAGCCTCACATGCTGCCATTTAAGACAAATAGGCCAAAGGTCATCCTAGGTTCTCTCAGACCATTTCAACCCCTAAGAGAAAGTATTTCTTTTTTTCAAGCACCCCTCCTCAAAAATTGCAGTAAAATGCTTTAGAATTCCCACAAGTAATTGTGACAATGAGGAGGACATTGACACAACAGTATCCCTTCATGCTGACTCCAAATTGAGAGGTCTGGGAGGTAATGCTTGTCCTCCCCACAGAGTACACTACAGAAGAGTCTCAAGTCTACCAAAAATATTCCTGGCTGGTCTTGCAATTAGGTGATATTTTAAAGAAAAGGAAGTTGCCTTTTTAGGAACACTGTAGAAAGAAGGAAGGAAGAGGCAAAACTAACCAGGTATAACAATGGTGGGAAGGAGATCACAGGATACTGGGAAAAAGCAGACATATTGAATTACTACTACTTTGCTTATGTCTTCACAAAAGCAAGCAAGCAGTGGGTGCCATGCTGGTAGAGAGGCAGAACAGAATGGAGAGAATAGTGGTCAGATATAAGGTTAGAGAGGGAAAACATTTAGAAGGAACTGTTTACACTTAGTGAGAAAGAATGACATCAACTAGATGTACTGCCACTAAAGTCCTCAGAAATCAAGTATCAACAGATTCTCATAGATTTTCATCAGATCACTGGCTAATGCATGAGTTGAAGAGGACTGGATATAAATACTGTTAACTGATGGTTGGGTTCATGTTTCTTGGTCCGGCATGATTTGTGAAATTGAGGACATGAGTTTGTGGGAACACATATACCTACTGCGTACAGTTTATTTGTTGATGATTTGCAGTTTTGCCATGCATTGGCTTGCGATGATGGTTCCAAAGTGGCAGTTTATACTTCTGAGTCACAAGAAGAGGCGTGGTTTGTGTAGGTTCTAAGGTTGAGGGGAGCTTCTTGTCTTCCAGTTTCACTGTCACTGGAATTAAAGTTGGCAAATCGCTGGCTTAATCATAGTTTATGTATTTCTGGATTAGAAGAGAAAGATTACTTAAATGTATGTTATTCCCATTTATCGTAAAATTTCTATCTCTAAAGAAACAGGTATGTGGCTATTCATTAGTCATCAGCTTGAGGCTTTTCATTGTTTTATTCTGTGTTTTTCTTGTTTGTCAACATCTTGCAATGTAAACACTACAGGTGGGAAGGTAGTAATTTTGCTTATTTGGTCATGTTTGTGTTTTTGTACCTACTGCCTGCCACTTCACTTTGGAATCTCCAAGTAATCATTTCAAGTACTCTTACAATTCAAAGACTGAAACACTATGGGTAGATTTCTTTATTTGTAATTGGGCTGGTATGTTTTCAGTTGTATTGATGTGCCTTGGTTGAAGGTTGGGCGTCGAGCTGGCTCCTCGGCACCCGTAAAAAATCTACTGCCAATCATTAGCGGACCGAAGTTCCGCTGTGGTGACCTCTAACCAGGAAAAAACAAAATAAAAACAACATTTCCATCTGTGTTGGTAACTATGCCAATAAATACTGTGTTGAAAGTTTTTTTTTTTTTTAGTGATTAGAGGAGTATTTAAAGGTAGTATGAGTTATGACAGAACAGTAGGTTTAGACTTTGCATCATTGTAAGTAAGCATCTGAAAAAGTCCATTTTAAGGAGGTAAGCCCTTAACTGGGATTTTTTTATTAAAAGCTTTTCCACTTCATCTTGTCTATTTTTATTTTATATGAATTTGTTTACTGGGGCAGAGCACAGATCGGCTCTGACTAATTTCAGTGTCTGTGTCTGATCAGATTTACAAAGCAGATGAGTGCATAAACACAAGTGCCAGTAAAACAGTACTGTGGTAGAGTAATAGACATTTTTTTTTATATTAGGACATACCAGGATGCACAGTAGCAACCCCTGCTTCCTGGTGTGCTATGGGCAGACATTGTAATTATAATTAATAAATATAATTTTATCATTTTAGGTTGTTCATAATAAGATCATAAATAAATTAAAAAGGTAGAATGCTTAATGTCTCATACCCCCATGCCATAGAACATTCAGGCAGTGGAACTTAAGGTAAAAATGTACAGCGTGGGGGGGGGGTCATTTCCTTGCAGGATATGTGTAGTCTTCCACTTTAAGTCAATAATGTCCCATATTAGAATCGTGGATACTTTTCCTTAAACCTTTTTAAACTTTTTAGCATTCACAAAATAAAAACACCATTTAAAAAACTCTCTTTTGCAGACCTGGTGGAGTGTATGAGGAAAGGAGATATTTTTTGTGCCCAGAAAAACAAGTTAGTTAATTGCTTGTGTGTATTATCAACATGTATGATAGAAGTTGAGTTGAGTGATCTAACCAAAAACCAAGATACTTGAAAGAAGAGACTTGCTCTAAGGGGCTATTGTTGTGATGGTTGTGATCATACAAAGTTTTCTTGGATGTGCTGAGTCTTTGTTTGGTACTAAAAAGCATACATTTCATTTTGAATGCATTTAGTTATGATTTTTTCTGTAGTAATTCATTCACTGAGATGATTGAAGTCATATTAAAGTTCTTGCTTGCAAGTTAGAGAATAGATGGAGCAATAGAGGACTATGGCATCTACATCGAGGAATGGAGAAGAGAAAGAGGTACTGGACTTATAGTCCACTAAGAAACGGAGGTCAGTCAGATAACTTTTGAATGAAGGGATACCATTAGGGCTAATGCCTATTTCTGGTATTGGATTATAAGATAGTCAAAAATTGTACCAGAGAATATGCCTTTGTCCATTGACATGAAAATTTCATTATCCCTGACAAGAAGCCATGTTGTTTTTCTGAGAGAAGGTGGTATTTGGTAATATAATCTATGAGTTGGATGTATACAGTTTTTTCAAAGATTTTGCATAGGGTTGAAAGGATCGAAATGGGGAAATAATGTAAGATTGTGGGCTGTTTTTGTTTGGCAGTGGCTTTACTGTGGCAGAATTCCATATATTAAGCAGTGGTTTTACTGTAGCCGATTTCCATATATATTAAGCATGGGTGTTTGGTAGTAAGACAGAGAGAAACAATGTGGGAGGTTGGCATAATGGTTAAGGTGTTTACCTTACAAACACAAAGTGGTTCTCACATTGAGTAATTGGTTAGGCTAAAAATGGCCCACAAGGGCAGTTAGCTTCGTACTAATCTATGAACCTATGGAAGACAGTAATTGCAGAACTCTTGTATTAGGGGTTAAGTGGTAAAAAGATCCAGTAAACTGTAGGCCTGTGAGCTTAATGACATTGGTAGGAAAAGTCATGGAAAGAATCCCAAGAAGAAGGCCATCAGAATTTCTAATGGCTAACAATCCCTAAGGCAACAACCATCATGCATGCATAGTCAAATGGAGCTATGAATCTAAACTGATCCTGTTTTATGGGTGAGTTACAGATTAACAAGCAGGGAAGTCAGAGTAGATAGTGCATATGTGGACCTCATCAAGGACCTGATTTGGTCCCACACAGGACTCACTGGAAGACTGCAAGGGGTTGGGGATAGAACAAATAGAGAGGACCTGGATAGCAGCATCAGTGAGTGGAAGGATAAGAAAGGTTGGTACAAGAGCTAATGTAAGGACTTGAAAAAGTGATTAGTAGAGTACCACTGAGTTCTGTCCTAGGTCTAGTCCTCTTCAATGTATTTGTCACTGACATTTCTGAGGGAACATAAAACATGATCAATCACATTGCTAATGACACAAGGATAGGTGCAGCAGTTGAGAATGGAGGTAATAATCTTTGATTCAGAAAGGCTGAACAAGTAGGCTGAAATGTAGTAGATGCAGTACACTGGAATCCACTGATGGCAATAGAGCAGGTACAAGATCTGGGAATGTTTATCACACTTAGATTGGACTACCCATAGCACAGTGAGAGAACAGTGGCAGCAGCAAACACAACACTGTGGTGCATGAGTTGTGGGATAGATTCCAGAAGCAAATCTGCAATCGTGCAATACTATGAGCCTTGGTCAGACCACACTTGGAGGAATGTATACAGTTTTGGAAATCATATAAGGAAAAGGACATTTGGGTTCAAGAAAAACATCCTGAGAACTACCAGAATGATCTGTGAGATGGAAGGGATGGAGTAAGACCAGAGGCTACAGGAGTTAGAGCTGTGCTGATCAGAGACCAGAAGACACATGATATTGATGCAGAAGATCATGTCAAGGGAATATGAAAGAATCATTCTGAACAGGAAGAAGAGAAGAGGCACAGACAGGAGACTAACTACTCCCTGACTGTCTGAAAGTCCCTATTACAGAGATAGTTGAGGGTCTGTGAAATGAGCTGCAGGTTGAGGCACTCAAAAGGGCATGTGACAGGTAAAAATGGGGTAACAGGGTGGGTTAGAATAGAGGGGAGATATAATGCTGTGGCACTCTAAAGATCTATTGCCTTTGTCTGCTGTTAACCAAATTTAAGATAATATAAATTGTTAATGCTGTAGGAGAGAACCCAAATATCATAGCCACAGTACTAAAAAAAAAATGGATTATGTTCTGCACCCTCTCAGTTCTGTCCAGAGACTCCTACGTAAGATGCTTTGTTAGCAGCAGCTGTTCTAAAAAAGGTTGCTATAACTCAGAGTCCTGTGGTCCCCCACTAAATAAGGATTCCAGGTGATGAACCACTCAAAGAAGAGTATGTGTGCATCACCCATGCTCAGTTTAAGGATGCTCAATTAATTAGTCCACATGGTGGATTTTCAAAGGAATGTGGCTGACAAAATGCATCAAACCATCAATCAGCTGCTTCATGGACCTGCTATAGACAAGTTGATGTCTCACTCAGAAATGGTACCACCTTGGCAAATCTCATATTGTGGACATCTTTCAGTATCACAAAAGGCTTTACCAAGGCCATGAGATCCAGCATAGTAGTTTGTCCGTTTGCATGTCTTCAACAGAACAGCTTTGCTGAGGATGCCAAAGTGATCTTTAGGAATGACCTGTTTTATAGACAAATGTTGCATAGATCAGAGGTCAAAATACACATAGGTGAACATGAAAAAAGAGGGAAAGACTTTCACTTTTGGTGTTAAGTTTGAGGCTGTTCTACTTGTGTTTTCCAAAAGAAGAGGCCCACTTGCCAAATGTGGTTTAAATGTGAGCAAAAAAAAAAAAAAAACTGGGAATGACCTTAATGCGCAGCATAAATGTTAGGCATGCCCTAAGCCAGAGGCAGTTCACCTACAAATGTCCTTTCTGGACCACTCACCTCTAGAGACAGTTGGGGTGTTTGCTTCACCTGTAAGAATAGAAATTGATAACCATGGACAGGTAGTCATGGACAGTAATGTCTAGGGGGTTACAAGGTACCCTACCTTTCTATTCCAGTTCCCTATCCCCTCTTCTGGGAGATATCTCATCCAATTAAAAGCAAGAAGAACAACAAAAACAGATGCCTTATACTATCTAAGGGATCCCAACAAACTAGAAAGGGTGTGGAGATTACTTTGGGCTATTTTTAGTACAAAAAAAGACACTTGGCGTAAGGCTAATTTTAGATCTTAGTGAAGTACATTTATCCCCATAGAAAAGTTTTTGAGTGGTTTCAGTGCAGTTGATCCTTACTTTTCCTGCAACGGGTGACTGGCAGTGCTGTTTGGACAGCCATGTTGTCGGCATTCAGATGAATATAATAAAGGAATTCAGGAAGTTTCTGCACTTCTGATTTGTAGCCAGCCATTATCATGTCCAAACTTTTTCATTTGATCTCAACTCATCTCCTAGTGTTTTAAGCAAATGCAAGTCAGTAGTTGCAGGAAACATGCACTGACAGGGAGACAAAGTGTTCTAATACCTGGACAATTGTCTGCTAACTGCTTTCTCTGTCCATCACCTAGTGTCAGTGAAAAAGTCTCTGACCATCTCTAACCAGCTTTTTCAAACTAGGAATAACAAAGAATCTGAAAAATAAAAGCTACAACCTGCACAATTGTTTACATTCACATGTTACAGTTTGGACACAAGGTTATACTGAGCAAGACTTCCCATGAACAGAATTCAGACTGCTCAGGCCAGGGTTTCTTCTCATCTTATAGCCTCCACAGCTATGGATTATTTTTTGTCACAAGGCACTGGGTCTCATGGCAGTAGCTATATTCATGACTCTCCATGCAAGATACCACATGACAGTTTTCAAATAGGCTCTTTGGATTCAATGGTCCTAGAATGCCGAAGGTCTGGAATCTGAAATCTGCATGCCTCATAACTGTGTAATATAACATGGCGGATGGATACCAACCATCTTTTCCTCTGTAATCTTTTCCTCCTAGCCACTTCCCTGGAGACAGTCTCCATGAGTGTATCAGCCTGGAGTGGGGTAGAGGTACTAAAGTGGGTAGACTATTTAAGTTATCAGGAAGGCACTGGAGTTTTCCTTTCATGTCAGTGTACTTGAGATAAAGGCAGCATTCTGACCTTATACATTTCCCAGACTTCTCTCTCAGTGGGAATACAAGTTCTAGAGATGGAAAACATGGAGGTTGTTTGCTATATTAATAAGCATGGGGAGGCACAAGCAGGGTAACCAAATCTTCTCCCTGAGCAAGGAAGCTGTGAAACTGGAGAAATGAGTGATGCCCAACAACCCTTTACTTGCCATCATCCATATCCAGTTCTAGTTCAGTACCTTGGTGAACAAGCTGAAAAGATGCCTACTGCTACTTCATAAGTGTTCCTTCAAATCCTTTATTGTAAAGAAATTTTTCTAAAAATGGGGAAAACCTTGCAGCAATATGTTTCTTCCTATGACAAATACCTGGTGCAGAGACATCTTTTCCCTCATTCACTCACTGGAGAATTCCTGCAGAATGATGCGGCTATACTCCTCTATGCAGCCCCCATTTCCACTGATGATGAAATTCATCGAGAGGGCAAAACCCACAAAGCCAAAGTCAACCTCACAGTTATTTATTGGCTCTTACAGATTTGTTTCCCTCTTCTTCTTCTTTGTCCTCATCTTGTAGAAGAGCCTTTATTCAGTCCACGTGAACACTGCTGACTTATCTATTGGGCAGCTGTCACCTAGCCATCTACTCATTGTGGCTTACAGTTTGGCTTTTCTACTTCCACTAGTTGCCAGTAACCCCTCATTTTCTGGAACAGTGGTCAGTATACTCTCCTGTTACAAAAAGCTTAGCATGAGGAAAACTTGGACAAATAGAGTGTTTCTTTGTGTAGGCTAACATCAAAGGCTTTGATCTATTCTTATAGACCTATAATATATCACTGATATTTTTTGAGACATAGTTGCATTTTTCTCCCATTAAAGTGCAGCTGGCTACATCTCTAACTTTCACCAAGGTCAACATTCCATTTCTTAGCTGTATTTAAAGGGTATGAGGTAGTCTTAGATTCTTCCAGAGCCTTAGAGATCCCAGTAGATATTTTCAGAACTGCAGCCATTGATGATATTTGTATAGTAGTTAATATGGTCTTCCCTAAATACGCTGCAGTATGTTATATTACATCATTTGCAGATCCAGTGTTACTTCAGGTCTACTGATATTAAGGATATTGTCTGTTAGGTTTCCATCCAGAATGAAGAGATTGTGTCACCCAGGTTATAAAATTATAGGTTCATAGGTTCATGGGTAGGTACTAGGCTATTGGCCCAAGGGCCTACGTAAGCCTAGCCAACAAGGTTCCCTAGCTTATGCCATCCAAGAAAGTTATTTTCCTGTGCCACTGTCAAGCAGAGACACAGAAGTGATCCCCGGGGTGTATTTCTTGTTTCCCATCCACTCATCAAGATTTTTCTTGAAGAGTGCTAATGAAGAACTTTGCTTGACATGGATGGGTAGCCTGTTCCAGAGTATAGGATGTCTCTGGGACAAGTCTCTATCCCTCCAGCATGTCTTGTTTATTGTGGTGACAAGGTTTAGGTCCCTAGAGCATGTAGAATGGAGGGATTGGGATTTCTTTAGGTGTAGCATGTCCAACAGCTCTGGGTTTGACATAGCTTTATATGTCAGGCAGAGATCACCTCAGAGCAGGTGATAAGCTATGGAGTAAAGCTGGAGTTTTTTGAGGCGGTCAGTGTAGGACATTTGTTTGAGGCCAGTAATCCTCTTTGTGAGGTACTTCTGTGGCCTTTCCAGCTGCTGCAGATGTCTTGTGAGGTACATTCCAAAAGGGGCGTTTTACTCTATAATGGGTCTAATGAGTGTCGAGTAGAGAGGAACAATGACCTCTTTTTTTCCCGGATGAGAACCCTTTTATGATGAGGTGTGCCAAGTAGAAGGACTTCCTGACTACTGTGGCAATCTGACTATCAAAGGAGAGACTACTGTCTACCTGGGTCCCAAGGTCTCTTATCATGCATTCGGTGTTAAGTAGATTGCTGCCTATATGGTAGATCATGGGTACAGAGTTTTTCCAAAGGGGATGACACTGCACTTTTTGGCATTGAGCTTGAAGCCATGGCTCTGACACCAGGCATCTGTCTCAAGTGAGGCCCTTTTGTAGGCTGTCCATATCATTTGAGGACTTGACTATGGCTCCTAGTTTGCAGTCATCTGCGAACTTCGTTAGCCAGAGGCCTTCTGTGTTAGCCTGTACTTCAGAGAAGTAGATAGCAAACAGGAGAGGTCCCAGGATGGAACCCTGTGGTACTCCACTTGTCACTGCTTTGAGGTCAGATTTGGAGTCTGCAACTTTTACAGTGTGGGTTCTGTCAGTGAGCCAGTTGGCAACCCATCTTGTGATGTAGGGATTTATACCTAGTTTAGTGAGTTTAGCTATAATCCCAGAATGGGGGATGGTGTTGAAAGCCTCGGCGAGGTCAAGATAGGCTGTGTGAACCACCTTACCCTCATCTACGGCTTTGATGACAGCCTCAAAGAAGTCGATCAGGTTCAGGAGTCATGATCTGCCTTTCACAAGCCCAAACTGGGTGGGATCCAGAGTTTGGAGGTTACCAATGTCTTTGTTTATGAGTTCCATGATGATATGTTCCATGGCCTTGCAGACCAGGCTCATCCGGCTAATAGGTCGATAGTTCCCGGGATCAGTGGTGGCTCCCCCTTTGTGAAGTGGGATAACTGTTGCTGTGCACCATTCAGTGGGCACAAAGCCTGATGCGAGGCTGTTATTGAACATGGTGCTTAAGTGGGGAGCCAGTTCATTCAGAAGTTTGTGGAAATGCAGCCTGGGATGTTGTCAGGTCCCATGGATGCTGCGTTTTTGGCTTTAGAGAGTGCAGCTTTTACCTGCGTAGTTGTGATTACAGGGACTCTGCATTCTTCCTGTATAGATATGGGCACATTAGTGTCATGAGAAAGTTTGGGTTGCTGAGCAGTTGTAATACCAGTTGCATTTGTCCTGTGAGTTACCTAGGATGGACCCATTCTTACAGATCACTCTTACAGATCTAGTGTTATGGTAAGCACATAACATTCCTTTATATTTTTCTTGTACTCTCCCAAAACTTTCTTTCCAGAAGATGTGGGGTCTGACAGCTGTACATGCCCAGCTGCCACATATACTTGAGAGTACTTTGTATACTGTTAGTGTAATCACAGAGGAGGGCACAAACAATGGATTTTGATGTCTTCAAATTGGGATTCCCAGTGACACTTTGTACCTGTAATGTTTCCACTTGGTGCAAGGGGTTGGTTTATGAACATAGTCAAAACCAACATCCTAATGTGTGCATTTGTGTTATACCTTGGCCATTTTTCAGCTATTGTGGTGTCAAAAAATACTCTCAAGGCAACACTGCCTCCGGTGTTAGCCTAGAAGACTTTTATTTAATGCCATGTGAAGCATGTACATATGGATGAATTCAGAGAGAATCCTCATATGAAAAACAAGCATGTATTTCTGGTTGTATTGATACAAAAGTTACTGCCCTAATACATTTGACTTGAACTCAGCAGGAAAGGAATCGTAGGGGCCTGTGGAGGAGAAGAAATCTGGGATACAAGAGATCAGCTTCCTATTTTATGGAAATAGAAAGGGATTACTTGTTACAGAAGTGTCTCCTGGCAGGAACAAGATGAATAAGCCCAGATGTAGACAGAAATGGGGGCCACTGGCTTACCTAGAAAAGGCTCACCCAGGTGGCAATTTTAGTGACACAGAGGTGCTGCAATTGTGTTGGCATTGTCTACATAGTATACAGGTCCAGATATTGGAACTAGGTCATAATGGGAAACTAATATGAGTAAGATGTACATGAGATCCAAGCAGTAGCTAAAAACTGGGGTTCCTATCAGATAACCAAAGACGCATTTTGTCGAATGCGTCTTGGTCGAACTTGAAATGTCGAAAAGGCAAAATGATGAAGCAGCATATAAGCGAATTCTTTCCCTAGGAAAGAAGTTGCTTGGCCGCTTCGTCACTTTGCCATTTTCAGCACTGTAGTGCGATCTCGGAGTTGGTATATTTAAGTAGGGGGGTGTGGGGGGCACAGCCCCCCATGTCGGCCCTACTTTATGCAATGTTTTAATGTCTTTTTTTTTTTTTATATATGGGTCTACTACACACGATCGAAATGTCATATGACTGAAATTCAGTTGACTGAGACCAGAACATCAAACGTTCAAAACACTGAACTCATTTGACTGAAACTCATAACACTGACACATTAATGTAAAAGGTATATGCCCTTTTCCCCACTGTAATGCGATCCTGAAGTTAGTATATATAGTTGGGGGGTGGGGGGCACAGCCCCCCACATTGGGGGATGTGGGGGGCATAGCCCCCCACATACATTATGCATTTTAAAACATACAGATGGATACTTATAACTGCAATGAATAACTCTTTCCAGAAGACAATATATACCTAAACTAACTGGGGGGCTACATCCCCACACCCCCCCAATATATATATATATATATATATATATTTCTAATTATACATATATACATACATACATACGTGGGGAGAGAAAGAGAGGGGAGGACCTAATATTGTTGAATTGTCTGCAATTTAACCTGCAAATGATTGAGATCATCTGCCTGGAAGTATATCATAAGAGAAAAGTATATTTACCCCCGACCCTGCTTAAAGCTCACTTGGGAATTGCAGGTTATGAGGTTAGTGGAGAATGGGGTATTCTCGCTCAGTGGATTAATTGTAAAGCAAAATTGCTAGATTCCTGCATTTCTGATTCATGCAGTTTTGACCAATTATTTGCCAGTCAAAGGGAAAAGAGTTAGAAAAGATTGTGTATACCTCTATATACAGATATATAGGGTCTATAGTAGCATATCAAATGCTGAAAACGCTGAATGCAATTTCATCGAACTGAAAGGTTCGAAATCTGAAAAGTGCAAACTGACGGAACATCGATTTTTTTCCCAGGCAAAGAAATCGGTGTTCCGTGCAAAAAAAAAACAAACAAAAAAAAAACATTTTTTAATAGTTTAAACACTAACAGAAGTAGGGGGCTTTGCCCCCTCACCCCCCAACATGGGGGGCTGTGCCCCCACCCCCCCTACTTAAATACACCAATTCCGAGACCGCTCCACAGTGGAGGAAATAGCAAACTCCGATGACGGCCCACCCATTTCTTTCCCTGGGAAAGAAAATTTATACATATATATATGCTCATAGGTTCATAGGTATTTACTTGGCTATTAATCTGTAAGGGTCTTGAGAAGCCTAGACTTACATTTTTATGGTAGATTTTTTGCCCTTGTGTTTTGTGTATGAATAACCCAGAGACAGACAGAGCAAGGATATGTTGGAACATTTATTTGTTGCCCCTATCCATAAGGGGCATGCATGCTAAGCTGGGGGTAAATTTGCAGGTTCCCATCCATTCATCTAAATTACATTTGTGTAGAGTAAGTGAAGTACTCTGCTTCATGTGTAGTGGAAGACAGTTCCATAGAAAAAGTATTCTCTTATAAATGCCTATCCCTGCAACATGTCCTGTTTACATTGCAAAAGACATTGAGATCCTGTGAACAGGTGCTCATGTTATCATTAGACCTGTGAATGTATAATAGCTGAAATGCATGCGGCATGTTGAGGCTCTGTACGTAAGGCAGACATCACCTCTTAGCAGCCTGTATAACACTGAGAAGTGGGACAAGGCTTTGAGATTGTCGACATAGTCTCTATGGTTTAGGTCCTTGATTTTTTTATCTTGAAAGTGTTGCAATCTTTCAGTTATAGCAAGAGTTTGGAGAGGTACATACTAAAATAGATATTAAACTCAATGACTGTCCTAATGAGAGCCAAGTGAAGAAGGACTCCTTTGATCACAATGTAGTCACTATTGTAAGGAACAGTTCACTTGTATACTTCAGAAAATGTTTGTTAATGCAGAGTATATTAATCTAGCAACTTCTTAAGTATAGAAGAAAACTATTTAGATATGTTCCTCATCTAGTGTCTTTGCTTCTAATTTGTGAGCAAAGTAGTTAAAAAGGCAGAGGGGAGTTGCATGGGTTGCACTCTATGTTTCTTACAGCAGTGTGCTAATATACATTTCTAGGCCATTATTTATGAATGTATTCATTGATTTGATGTCATGCAGATGTCTGAGGCACAGTTTTACAAGTCAATGTAATAGATGGTCATCTTTGTGTGTGTGTGTGTGTGTGCGCGCTCGCACGCGTGCTTGTATATATAGACATTATTGATTACATAATATATAATGTTTGTTTGTTTGCTGTTATAGTATATATTCAGTTCTTGTACCCTAGAGTAGTTATGGTGTAAAATAGGAATTGATTGCAGTAAAGGAGCATCATTGTGTTCTTTGATTATGATCCTTGATGTCCTGGTTTTGTTGACTGTTAACAGTGTATTTATTGTTTGGTTGTGAATGACCTGAAAAGCATGAATTCCATACATTTAATGTTAATACTTCAACTATTAATACATTTTAATTTAGCTTTTTTCAGGCATCCAGATGTGAAATGCACTATTTTGGGCTACAACTTTTTTTTGCTTAGTGCGGCTGAGTAATGCAATGAACTGATAATGAGTTGCTTCCTCTCATGCACGCTTTGCTTCTGACAGTCTTCTTTTGTCTACTGTGTGACTTTGACCAAGTCGTTTTACCAGACAGTACTCCTGGGCTACCCATGAAAAGGGACACTTGTATCCAGTGGGCTGTCTTAGGCTGTTAGCGAATGTGTTACATATTTGTCTTTTAAATGCCTGCCCCGTTCACATAGCCACTAAATTAGTGCTTCACCATATGCTTTTTGACTGAGTCCCAGCTCGTCTCTTGTAGTTTAAAGGATTGCCAGATACATTTTCAGTAAATGTGAGTTTTAAGGTAGGAGCAGTGGACTGTTGCTCATTCGAAGTTGAATGTTTTGTTTTGTGTAGCAAATGGCTGTTAGTGTTTTAGGTGTAAAATTTGAAATAAGTCTTAAAAATAAAAATCCAAATCTCTGTTATAATTGCAAAAATAAATAAATTGCATGCACACTAAGGTTTCAGCAGTGTTTTATGGTTATTAGAGAGAGACAGACAAGTAATATGATATTGTTATGGTTGGGGGATACCAATCCATTACCCTACTTAGGGTTCAATTTAAACATGATCTGGCTCTGTCCCATTTTCATAGCTAGTTTACTTCTTCAGTTTTCTCCTACTCTCCTAACTCAGTCCTGATTACCTCCACCAACATACTTTAAACCACTCTGGTATAAATCCACACCATTTTCTTTTGTCTCTTTGTTTTTACCCTTCATCCACCACTGTAAACTATATAGTGGCATGATCAGTGTTAGTTAAAGATGTTTTAACAGGGACATCTAAGACACCTGCTGCGTTGGTTAGAACTCTGTCCAAAATTATATTCTTTCTTTTGCAGTTCTGACTCTACATTGTGCTGCGGTAGAGTTGTCGCCTCACGGTAAGATGTTGTCCTGTTCGATTCTCACCTAGAGCATCTTCTGTGTGGAGACATGCATGAATGGGTGTACCTGCGTTGAAGGTTGTGCTTCAGGGTTGGCAACTTGGCACATAAAAAATCTACTGCCAAACATTAGCGGACCAGAGTTCCGCTGTGGCGACCCCTAACTGGGAAACGCTGAAAGACACAACAATAACAGCAGTTCTGACTCTACTAGACCAAGACTTTGGTTTACTCCAGCTCCCTCGACACCCTTTGGTTTGTCCTGACAGGTTCAGACTTCCAATTATTGTTAACATCTAACCTCCTTACCCGCTTCTTTATTCTGTTTTCCAGTCTCTCATCCTCTTCCCTTGCTGTGTCTGAAACAATAACATATTTGTCAGCAAATTCTATCATTTTCATTTCCTGACCTGGTTGCTCCACTTTTCAAAGTTCATTGTTAAATTCTTCAGCGATTATACTCTATATGCATTTATTCATGTGGCTGCCATTTACTGTAGGTTTTTTCATTGCATAGTGGAAAAGAACTAGGTGTAACACAGAGCTCAGCTGCATGATAAATTATTAAATTAATTACTGTTCTTGGTTTTATTCCTTTAATGATGATTTATATGTAAAAATGAAATGGTCCTACATTTAGTGACAACTTGTACAATGACACTTCTAAAACATTTAAAGTAGTTGAACTATAAATGCCCAAGTGGCTAAATGGAAATTCATAGAATCTACTTTTATGTGCATGTGTTGCTAAACTGAGTGCATTGAAATGTGCAATTTGTGAAGTCATCCGTGTTTGCAAGCTTGTATTGTAAATGTATGCATATGCAATATTCTATTATTAGTGCACAAAGGTGGGGAATTACCATGTGTGTATTAAGCACACAGCTGTGGTATAAGGTTATATATATATATATATATATATATATATATATATATATATATTATTTTTCTGGGCATGTGTTTCTTATTTATGCTGATATGTATGTTTAAGAATGCTGCTGTGCTGTAGTTATGTGACGTGTACAAATCTTGAAAATATTGGTGTGTGTGTGTGTGTGTGTGTGTGTGTGTGTGTGTGTGTGTGTGTGTGTGTGTGTGTGTATACAGTACTATAAGTTTCAGACTTGTATATTTCGCTGAACCTTTGGGCTATGTTTGCATGAATCTGTTACACTGTTGAGACCCTTCTGCGCTAGAAATGATGGAGCGAGGTACTGATTTTGCAATGAGCTGAGGACAGCTGGTATGCAGTTGGGAAATTCATGCTGATTCTAAATAACACTGCTGAGTAGCAGGCGAGTCATTACAGAGCCCTGTTATTTATATGCCACCAGTAATGATACTGGCAAAAATAACACATAATTAGAACAGCATGAAATCAACACATGTAGCCATTAGAGTAAGGAATGTTCTTTGACACCGAGGAAGAAGGAAGGTGAATTTCCTGGTGTGCTGGCATTTTAAGTCTAGTTTTAATCCTAATTTTAATATAAGCAGAGGGGCAATGGTCATATGCTCTAGAGAAAAATCTGAGCCTTCTACTTAATGACCATCAGAAGTCTAGCTCACCAAAAAAAATAGTGTAAAAGAGGTCGTACATCACAAAGGTCACTCAGTCATTTCTCTTAACATTTTCCTGCCACAACATTTGTTCCTTGTCAGTAAACTGGTCAGTCTTCACATACTGGCGTTTTTATCAAGTGTTACTTTTAGTATCATATACAAACAAAATACAGCAATAAAACATTTAAGTTCTGTTAGACATTTAAAACTGGTTTGTGCTGAAGGTGTACTCGATAAATACCCACCTGTATTTAGATGGCTGACAAATATATTTATTACGTGCATTGTTTAAGTTACCTAGTAAAAGCTTATGGTTTACATAAGTATGGAAATTAGGGTATGTTTTGAAAAGAATGCATATACTTTTTTTTAAAGTTAGTCAGTATAACCCTGAAAGAAAGTCACATTATCAGATTATGACTTAACATTTTAATTAAGCGTGATGTGTATATTTAACGAATCAGAGTAAATGACCCTGAGCAAGTCATTTTGTCAGACAGTGTTATCGATCAGTGTTGTACCTAGGTTAAAAATACAAATGCAAAATAAATAAATGTATAATAAACAAGTTCTTGGATCTTTTCATTTCATTACATAAAATCAATTAGAATAATCTAGCAGTGCTTCAGTGCTTCCCTCCAGAGCACATCTTAATTTTACAGTAAAGTAGTAAAGCAAACAGTAAGAGGAGATTAGTTCTCTTATTTGTAATATATTTGACACTTGTCTATTTATATATTATTGTTGTTTTTTCTTTTTGTCTGCTTGTGTAAGTAGACTAAGAAGACAGGCTTAGGCATTGTCTAATTATTGCATTAAAATCAGAGTAAGCACAAAATAGCTATATTTTCCAATAGTGATGAAGGAAAATGTTTGTCAGGTGGGAGTAACCCCTGCCCCCCACCCCATCAAAAGTTATGAAACTGGTGTTTGCTGCCTTGGCTTATTATTCAGATATACTTTTCAGTTCATATCTTTAGACATATATATTGGCACTAATATTTTCAGCATTCAGCATAGAAAGCAGACTTCTATCTGAATCATTTAATAGTTTTCTCTGTGGAAAGTTAAATTATTGGGATGTTCAGCACTGCTAAAGCTGATCAATCCTATCTCATTTTAGGGTATTACTTTAATTATTTCTATATATGCTTTCATTATGTTATTAATCACTAAAGACATCTGCACTAAGTAAGATTCAACATATGCAAAAAAAAAAAAAAAACACTGAATGAAGCTTATTAGTATAAAAAACACTAGGGAACATTGGCTGATGTACAGTCCCATACCGTATTATATGAAAATTGGTCTTTGAGTTGAACTTTACATGAATGAAAATGGTAAAGAATGACTAATTGTGACAGTGGTCTCCCTTAAAGAGTACTGCTTAATGGGCAGTTCTTTTCATAACCTTAATTGTCATATCTTACATTTCTTATCTTACTCATTTGATTGCTAACCAGGTAGTTGGGCTGGACCAAGAACCCTTTTCAGCTGTAAACTAAGCCAAGAGTACAGAGTACAACTGACGGAGAATTCAACCTGATGAAAAAAATCAAATGTGCATTTTTTTTTCAGGGGAGGCAAGCCCCCTACTCTTTTTGAACTTATAAATGCCAATATCATAGTCATACCAGCAAAAAGAAAAGGGAAGTCTCTTAAAGCAAGGAATTACCAGTGGCACACACATTTAAACCTCACTAACGGTGATTTACTATACTATGGAAAACCATGACTTGAGAATTCAACACCCGCAAGCTAAACATGACCAGATGTAGTCTTGTAGTCTCATCCAGTATGCACTCAGCAAGATGTAGAGAAGTCAATACAAACATGCATTTTTGTGTGTTAAACAAGAACAGAACATTTTTTTCAATTTGGGTATTGCAGGTAACATAAGATAACAATATTTTGAATATTGCAGTAATGATATTTTACATATTTAAACCATACTGCTCTGTTAGCATTTTTGACAAAGTTGGATAAATTGGTTTTGTGGCAATTTGATAAAACTAGTTAAAGTGATATGTCTGGTGATGCTTCTGATCCAAACCTTTCAATTGTCCTCACTTTGGAGGAACATTCCTATTTTCAGGCCTGATTTCCCCAAACACATGATGTACCTATTTTTGGAGGTATGCCCCTATTTTCAGACTTGAGTTATCCAGTCACATGATTTCTGTATCCCCTCATCACTTGTGATATTTGAAGCTGTCTAGTACACAAAAAAAACACACCACTTGACTAACATGCTAGTGGCACTAGTAATTTAAAGAAAGAGAACACACGTTTTACAACTCCCTTTTTTAGAAGCAAAAATATGTGATCTTGTGTGGTATAATGTTGCAATAAGAGAGCACACATCTTATATCTTCCCTTTTCAGAAGCAAAAATAAGTAATCTTGTGTGGTAGAATTTTGCATTACAGTTCATTAAAATCTACAGATTTTACAATGCCCCTTTGAAAATGTGCTATATTTTTGCATCATTTTTGTCACTCTGTTTTTGAACATATATTTCTGAGTGGTATCCCACATTCATTTAGGGAAAAGGAAGAGTGGTGTGCTATTTATTAATCAAATGTTCTGCTAATTAGATGCCCGTATATTTGTCTCGATGTTCCTACTTTTTAATGGCCTTGGTTCCTATTTTCAATGTGTGCAGGCTGAGAGGTATGTTCTGGTTGTCATGAATGCAGCCTATTGTCATCAAAGTATTTACAGCAGTAGGTGACTTTGAGAAGGACATTTAATTTGAAATGTAGATGTATACACTAATTTCAGATATTAAGGAGTAGATTGTTCAGTTTATGGTGACTATTTTAGTAAAGCTTTTCATACAAACATTTTGTTTGAACTGTGGTTTGTGAGAGAACCATAGGACTCTGATTACTGTTTGCATAATGAAAGTTTTCTGAACAGTATCTGGGTGAGCATAGGGCAGCAGGCATTGTGTAGCAACATCAAAGTTAAGTAGAAAGGCGAAGGTGTGTAGCTTAGGCTGGGACTGGCAGTTGGCTAACTTTCTGGAGAGTGGTACAATAATGAGCAAACCTAAAAAAGGGAAATAACCCCTTCAAATTACAATTATCATTGCTTGCATGTGCTTGGTATTCTGACTAGGATTTATGCTAAAATTGGGAGTCTATAATAGAGTTTGTGAATATTAAAAATGATGGTCTTTTCAGACTGGTGTGAAATGTTTAGAAACATAATCCCAGGCCGTGTGGTTCCTAAATGACGGGCAGATGTTCTTCAACAGTCCTAATATATATATATATATATATATATATATATATATATATATATATATATATATATATATATATATATATATATATATATATATATATATATATATATATATATATATATATATATATATATATATTTTGCTGGCTATGTTGCTAAATGGCTTTTGTTTAGTTGTGAAAAACATGATAGACTTTTGTAATGATTAGTATAAGTTTGTTTTATCACACTGACAAAATATCTTTAATTTTGGTGGGCCAGACTTTAGCAGTCATGGGACACCAGCATGTAATGTGACTGAAGAAGGGTAGAGTCAGGTGGAAGTTAATGAATAAGAAGAACAGCACTGAACTTAGTACTAACTTCTATGACACACCGGCTTTTAAACTGACTTGGCTTATGCTTCAAAGGTTCTTTTTGCCAGGTATATTACAAATCAGTTTAGGGAATTTGTTTCAGATCTTAGTAGAATGGGTTTCTGTATGAGAACAGCTTGTCCACTAACCAAAAGGCTGTTTTGAGATCAATGACAAGGCTGCCTGCTAGCCAGCCCTTTTCTATGGCTGACAGCATAATTTATAGCGGGAGTGCTGTGGCCAGATCAAAAAACATGTTGTGTATCAGAAAGATCATATTTGTTAATGTGTTTAATGAGCTGCTCATATGCATTTTGTCAAACATTTTGACTATGTGGTAAACACTGACTATTTAGTTGTCTTGTGGAGACAGATTTGTCAGGTGTCAAAGTCAAAGAAAACTTTATTGTCATTCAGAACTACACAGCAGTGTAGCTGAAATAAATTACAATGCTTCATTCTCAATGCAGGAAATAGTTACACATATAGACAGAGAAAAATTAATAAAATATCACAGTAGAATTTTAATAAGTAGCAGTTTGTAAGTAAAGTAGGACAGCAGTGACCCACACCCATCCCAGAACAGGAGAAAAGGAAGACAAGAAACAATATGAAGGTAATATTGTCAAAGTAAAATTGAAACAGTAGCAACATATCTATGAATAGACTGAATTATTGCAGAGTTTGTATATTGTACTTTACAGTCCTTCAGTGTGTAGGTGGGCTACCTTAGTATTGCACTTAGTTATTGCACATCCATAAAATGAACCCCTTGATAGGCTAGTTATGTAATAGACATCATGGTTAGTTTTTCCCAGGAGTTCAACAGTCTAATGGAGAGTGGAAAGAAACTTTTTTAGTCTGGTGGTCTTACAATGCAGGCTTCTGTATCTCCTGCCTGAGAACAGGCAAGTGTACAGACCATTGTCAGGATGCATTGGATCACTGGAAATCTTTTTGGCCCTGTCAATGCACCGGCATTTGTGTAAATCCTCCAGAGGTGTAAGGGAGATGCCAATGATTCTTTCCGCCAACCTTACAAATCTCTTATGAGCCTTTTGATCCTGATTGTTACAGCTGTCATACCAGACTGCAATGCTGTTGGTCAGGACCCTTTCAATGGTGCCCCTATAAAAGGTCTGAAGTATGGAGCTTGGTAATTTTTCCTTTCTACGTTTCCTTAGAAAGTGGAAGCATTGCCGAGCTTTTTTTGACAATGCTGGATAAATGGACTGACCAGGATAAGTTCTCTATGATATGAACACCCAAGAACTTTGTACTCTTGACCCTTTCCACTGTCATCCCTTTCATCACTAGTGTGGTATGACTGTAGAATGTTTAAAACATAGTCAGAGATAGGTTGGGGCTGTAAGTGAGAGGTTTGGCCATAATTGCAGTCATCATCCATAAGAAGGAGTGGTATATAGTATGTAGTTTGGGGTTGGCCTTTTTATCTAGTTTTGTTTATTTTTAAGATGCTTATGGTTATTTTTAAGACAGCAATCTAAAAATAGAAGAGTGAAATCGTTGTCTGAGATTGGTGTGTTGTGAACTCGTTTGAAGCAAGTTTGTATGTGCCAAATTAGGAGTTGGGCTTATTGAAGTGATGATACAAAGAGAATCAGTGACTGATGCCAAGTAGCAAGGGAAGGTAAATGTTTGCTATACATGTGTTGGCAGTTACATACATGAAGGCAATGCATCTGATAAGTTTTCAAAAGGGCCTCAGTTGTGAAGACATTTATGTCTATTTTAGAGGTAGCTAGCTTTGGCTTTCTCGATATTTAACTGGCACATATTGTGGGTTTTGAAGAATGTTTAATGACTGCTTTGGAGTTTAATCTTTTCTATGTATACTGGGCTTTCTTGCTAAGTTTCATTTGTTTTTTTGAGGGTAGATGTTACTCAAGGGCATATTTTACCTTTAAATGTTTTCTGGGTTGGGGGAGATCTTATTTGTATTTGGGTTAAGTAAGGAACAAAATAAGTCAAGGATATCATTTTTTTATGGGGGATGGACTGCCCAATGTTGTCACACGGAAGTAGAAATTGTGCTTCTTAAGATCTTGTGGTCTGTGTTACTGGATCCACTGTGGGTGTTTTGTAAGAGAAAATAGATTGGATGGGTTGTGATCACTGACAGGATTGGGGAGTATTAAGAATATTTAAAATATTAATTATGAGGTGGTCAAGAAGGAAACCTTTGTTTCCGCTAGAGCTGGTTTGATGCTATTTGGTAAAAATACTAGCTGAGTAAGATTACAAAGTTCATATAAATAGTTGAATTGTTCTCCTTTAGGCAATGGAAGTTAATGAATTCTTCTACTATTGTTGTGTTACCATTTTGCAAGATTCCAATGTATCACCCATGGCTTCCTGAAATAGTTTCTTAGTTGGGAGAAGAGGAATATATGTCACTGCATTGTGCAGTCTTACACATTCACTTATGATACATTGGGCTGTTAATCAGTTGATGCCTCTTTATTTGAAGAATTGCTTGTAATTATCTTTGCTGTTTTTGATCATTAGCATGGTGCCTCTGCCAGTTTTTAAGCTTGGCCTTTTATTCTGGAATATCCAGAAATTCTAGTGAAGATAGCAATAGAAAAAAAATGCACTTATTATTTATTCCTAATCTGTCCTTGTCTATGTCACTGAATCCAAATTTTGATTGAATCCCATTTATTGCTAACACTATTGGCATTAACATGACAGATTGTTGTTCCTTTAGTGACATAGCATAAAGATTGTAGGTTCTATTTTTTATGGTTGTTTGCGTTGATAGATCTATTCAGTGTATAATTGTTGACAATTGTTATTTGTGGCTATGTTAGAAATGGGATTGAGGCTGACCACCTGAAGTAGCTAATCTGAGTAGGGAAATACAGAGCTAGAGTATCCCTTTTTTCATCATTTGTTGAAAGAGGGACACAGATTTGTCTTGAGCTTTGAACCCACATAGACCTGACAATTTGAAATGTATAAAGCTGATGTTTTTGAGTAGAGGCCAGACATTTTAAAAGGTTCAATTGTATCCTGATATGGAGGTCTAGCTTTTGAGTGTTTGCAAGAACATAATTATTTATTAACTGTAGAACAACAGTTATTTACACAATGTAATAATGTTGACAGTAGCAAAGAAAGAAGGAATATATAAAGAAATAGATGTATTTGGGCAGCTTATTGCATTTTTGTACTTGTTGATTTGGCTGTTTTCAACAGAGACTGGGTTAAATGCAATTGCCTTAATGGGGGTAGAGACACTGTTTGCTGTTCTCAAAGACTGAAATGAAATTTTGTGAATTAGAAGGTGTGAGCCTCATAGCCTTTTCTACTACCAAAGGCTGGGAAAAAAGTGACAAGTGTTAGAAAACAGATATTTGCTGTCAGGACTGGAGTGGAAATGACAAGGGATAGAAGGTGGCAATTTAATAGCTTGCACTGCAAATGGGGACAGGAGAAAAAGACACTGCAGTTAGAAGTAAGTAGTTCAGTATAATTTGCTGCCACTAATGACTGAAGAGAAAGCAATCTCTGAAAATGAGCCCAACTGTCTGCCAGCCAGCTCTGTGGAGAAAACATTTTTGTTAACTTGAGGTTTAGGCATACCATTGATGGTAGCTTGAGGTATAGAAAATAATCCTCAGGCTTTTACAGGGTGGTGATAAGAAAATTTGGAAATAGTTAAGGGAGGGATGAACAGTATTATTAGAGGATGGGGGGTGGGTATTTTACACTATTTTTAAAGAGCAGTTAGAAGTATTACAGGTTGGAAGGTATAGAGTTAGAGGAAGTTGCTAGTCTAGAGAAGTGATTGGATAACTAGTATACCTTTCAACTTGCTGATACAGAAAATATGAACAAAGATCCTGAAAATAGAAGCATCCAGCTGAAGATCTGGACATCTAATTAGCATAACATTTGAATAGCACATAATTCTTCCCACTTCCAACAGGAATGTGACATTCAACTCGGAAATAAGTTTTTAAGAGAGTGACAAAAATGATGGAAAAGTATAAGAACAGTCTCAGAGACAGTGTAAAATCTGTTGATTTTAATGAAGTGTATCACAAAATTCTATCACACAAGGTCATTTATTTTAGCTTCAGAAAAATGGAGGTATAAGATACGTATATTCTTTTGTAAATTATTGTTGCCACTGGTATATTGGTCATGCAGTATTGTTTTCTGTATACCAGACAGCTTCAAAAATCACACCTGACGAGGACTCAGAAAATTATGTGAAGTGGTAAATCAAGCCTGAAAACAGGGACATACCTCCAAAAATAGGGACATCCTAAATAACATTTGAAAACATTCCTCCATAGTAGGAGTAGTTGAGAGGTCTGATAATTAGGAATTAGGTTTCTTCCTAATGTTGTCAAGTGGATGTTTTATGCTGAGAATACATTAAAAATATGTTTTATGCCCAAGGATTATACAAGTTTTAGTAAAAATAAAATCCCTATTAAGTTGCAGTAGGTTACTGTTGATTACAGCTGTACTTTGTTCTGTCAAAGCAGGTCACATTATTAGGTTTATGGGAAGGGGGTAGCACTGCTAGAATAGAGTTACGTCTTCCAGTGACACTCATAGTGCCTTTCTATCAGTGCTTGATGCAGTTGTGGTGCCAAGCTGTTAAGAATTTACAAAATCAAATTCAAATTGTATCAGTTTGGACACGTAAGTATTGTTTACAGAAAGCATACCAATGCTTCGATACTAAAAGTCACAGTCAACAAAAGTTACTGTCGTGAATGGGGCATAGCTTACTTTCATTAATAAATCAAGGTTATTTGCTCTGTTATATGAAAAAATCTTGACTCTGAGGGATTTTATGAAATTTATTTACAGGAATGTGTCCCTTGCTTTGAAATTGACTCCATGGTGTGTGTATTGGGGATGAGGCAAAATATCACAACAGCAGCAGTTTCTGTAAAACAGAATTGTTGAAGTTAGCAGTGCTATAATTACTACAAAAATAGACATAGGTTAAGCAATAGGGATAAGACAAGCTAAAAGGTGATAAGATAGAAAACTAAAGCTATGACATACCAGCAACAAACAACCACATCTCAGTCATGTGTGGGAATCAGGCCAAAAACATGCATCTAGTAGCAAACTCCTCTTAGCAGGCCTAGATAAACTTTATAAATAAAGGCCGAAGTCTGCTTCAAACGTTGCGGTTAGCACATAATGGAGAGTGCTTCACACCTGTCCAACACTAAATATCAAGCAGCCCATAATACAACACAGCCCTGGTTCTCTGAGATATGTAGCTGTCAGGGCCTGCATTCCACTGATAATCTAAGAAAAAGGAGTGTGTAGTAAATTAGGGAGCTGAGCTACACGAGGAAGCAGAATTAGGCAGGTAGAGCAGATAACTTTGCTAGCAAAATGCTTGTGACAGGAGTCTGTCACAGAAATGATCATTTACACACACACTTACCAGATGAGCAGTGGCAGACAGCCAGGGAAGGTGAGTAAAGCAAAATCCAGTTCATCGTAAAAATGGTGAGGAAAATTCAAGACAGAAAAATTAGATTAGTGAAAATAGCAAGATGAGTGGAACATAATATCCATAAGGAATAACAAGTAGGGGAGAAGAAGGGCATTTTAGTATGATAAAAAACCCTCAAATCTGTAATAAAAGAAAATGAAGGGTAAGTGGAGAAAGTAGTGAAGGGATATTGATGAAGGGAAGACTTCAGGGCCAGACAAAAATAAAATGCAGACACAAGTAAACAGGGGTTTTAGTGACACAAAGGTGTTTGCAACAACAGAGGACACAGGCAGATGGCAGAAGCCTAATGATGGGGAGGGCTGGGCATCAAGTGAAGTACATGGAATGATACATAAGGAAGGAGAATTCCTGGATGGGCGATGATGCAGGGCACATGGTAGATGCCAGACAGCTCAGAGATCGACTGACACAGACATTAGTCATCTCTCTTGCTGATGAAATGTGCTGGTTTTGCCTCCAGTTCATAAGTAAGTCCTTGGAGATAGTCTGCAGACTATTACATGTCTAGCCAATAATAAGACAATGACCAAAGGTGAGTCAAATCCTGTATCATGTGTCTGAAACAAACACCTTAACAATGATGCCAATCCCAAATCCCTATGGTCTTGGAGGTGAGGTTGGTATCCAGCTGTTGGCTCATGCAGAATGACACCAAGCTTTGCAGTGGCTTCCAGGAGACAACAGGGGACACCTCCAGGCCACCATCAGAAGAGACGTCATTGCACTGTCCTAAGAAATGTCCAGGGTAATAATAATTGAGCCTTACAGGTCACCTTCAGAAGTATAACTTCCATCCTGCACAAAGAGTTGAACCTGGAAATAACTAATAACACAGAAACAGAGGCATTGATCAACACAGGCTGAGCTGACTACTGCTTCTCTGCCACAACCAGAACAGGACTTGCAGAAAGAAGATAAAAAAAAAAAAAAAAAAAAAAAAAAAAAAATTACTATACAGCCATTACATGCAAAACTGCAGCGAAACAATGCAATAGTGCACAGGGCATATACACTCTGCAGCAGGGGGAGGTGATCTGGCATCCTGTGAAATCTCTTCATGTTGATTTGCTGCTCTTTGTCCATTGTAAAACAAAGCAGGAAGAACACACTACACTGGTAGACTTATTAACAGACTAGAACAAAATACTTACAGTAAAACACTGTCACTTTCTCTCAAACCTCTGTTTCGTACTATCTATTCAGGTAAGGTTGGTGCAACTGCAGATCACTGTAATGATGCACTGTCACTGTAATTGGCATCACTCATCATTTTGTCATGATTCTTCCTGGCATTCACCATGTACAATCGTCAGTTGTAATGGTCTAGCAGGTATTTTGCCAAGTCCCAATGGGTTTGGCATAATGGTTAAGGTCTTTGCCTCATAGACACAAAGTACAAGTTTTAATTCTTTTTTTTTCAATAGTTTTTATTTTTACATTAATAAATGTCACAAATAACAAGTTTTAATTCTGACGTCAGGTTATTGGCTAGGCTTAAAATGGACCTTCAAGGCAGTTAGCCTAGTATTCACCTATAAAAGCAAGGACATTTTTCTGTCCCTTGGACAAGAGGCAGGAGTGCTGCTGTTCATAGAACCTGCAGCAGCCATGTCCACTCACATAGGTTCACTAAGGAAGAAAATGACAGCCCTTTGCACATGAACACACATTTAGACATCATGTGATGTCCATCATATAATGCAACCATGGGGCACCGCCAAAAGCTTTTGTAGTGCAGAGCCATGGTGCTACGAGCTATGTAGGCTTAGTGCATGACCATAGTGTGCACATGTACCTAACAATGGGATGAGCATGGTAACACCAATTGGTGTCGAGTTCCTATCTCGTGATCAAAAATGCATATGGAGTGAACCCAATTGGTCGAAAAGTTGAAACGTGCTCGTAACACGGAAATCACCGTAGGAAATATTTTCCCTTTACTTCAATGCAGTGCGATCTCGGAGTAGGAATATTTATGTAGTGGGGGGTGTGGGGGTGCAGCCCCCCACATGGGGGGTGCAGAGGGGCTTGCCCCCCTGCATACAGCATTTAGGTAAGCATAGTTTTTTTTTATTTTGATTTTTTTATTATATTTTAGAAATTTCAAACATTGCTCATATGGTGTCGACCATATGGTGTTCGATGTTTGAAACTTTCAAAAAATATAATATAGACCCTTGGTGTCAATAGTGCATTGTGTTACAATATTGATTAAGAAATAAAAAGATCAATTTTCTCATTAACATAACCTCCATGCTAAGAGACCCTTATTAGTGAGGGAAGCCATTTTGCATGAGTATTTTGAAAAGCATCTGAGGACTCAGGAATTTACAGATTAAGACTTTGGACTTTGAGATTGACATACTGAAGGAATAAAAGATTCATGGTAATATGCCCCCACACTGTACTGAAGACCTATGGTGGCAAACAAGTCATAGAGAAAGAGGTGTATGTGGTTATGGGGGCACACCAAAATGACATGACACTATCAAATCTACTAGTGTGAAGGCACACCATGAACTGTGTGCACCTATGGAACGGCATGCCACACAACACATGATGGCACTAGTACATAGACTAAGGCATGGCAGCACATACTGGGGGCAAGGTGTGCAGAGCACTAAAGGGGCTCAATATGATGATGATGAAGATGATGCAGGAAGATATGTCATTGCCCCATTCCATTTGCTTCAATGTGTACAAGAAAGGGGGAGAATGGTTATAGCAATACTGGGAAAAAGCAACTGACCACCAAATGATGAGTGGAAGGCAGTGCACATGCTACATATGAGGCAGCCACAGAAGGTCCTAACACACACTGACTGACATATGTAACCTCAAGAGTACAGGTCCTGCCAAGGGCCCTTGAGAGAGGCAATGACTGGAAATATTCACCACCCAGGAGACTGAGGTGTTACTACAAGCCCTCCATACACCATGGCAAGTGAATCCTGGCCAAAGGTAATACAGAAAGGGCTATTTATTTAGTTATTTATTGATATTTGATTACTGGAAAAGTCTCACTGGGTAGGAGCCAAGTTTCATCGGAGGCCCAGGGAGAAAAGCTTCAAAGTATTACAAAAATAATTTAACATCAATCATTTTACAATCTCCAGAAACAATACCAAAACATCTACAGTTTGACTAATTATACCAAATTAGACATAATGTAAAAACATTGGTTAAGAATAAATGCAACTTATATGGCAATAATTTCATTTTAGAGAAAATATAGCCAGTTTCGGGAAATTAAGAGTACGTTAGTACAATATATACAGGAATTGCAATATGAAGTAAAAAAAAAAACATATTTATGGCATATTTAGACAGAGAGTAAAGGGAAATAAATTGCTTGTAGTAAGGAAGTGAGTGAAGAAGGTGGAGTAAGGAGTTGGAAGGTATGAATAGGTACTTGTTCATATTTAGGGATATAGCTTATCCTGGGGTTGAGCAAGAACAGAGCCAGATTTTGACCAGAAAAACTTTCTGAATGGTTTTGAAGGACTGGAGGGATGGTACTGACATGATGGATATAGGTAAGGATTTCCAGGCCTTAGCAGCATGGTATGAGTAAAAACCATGTCCAGCAGACTTGATAGTTTTTGGACAGGGAGGAGTTTTTGGCCATTGGCTCAGGATGGGAACATAGTTATGGAATGGTATTTTATGCTGGACAAACAGATGGATGCTGGATAATTTTATAGGTGGTAAAAACTGTGAATATGTTAGTTGATGGAGTAGTTCTAACCAGTTTAGGTTTTCAATGCTATACAGTGGAGGGTTTTGATAGGGATATTTGCTGCACTTTTAGCCACTTTATTATAACAGTGTTCAAGTTTTGCTTTTTGTCATGCCTGGAGTTTAGTAAGGATGGGAGCACTATAAAGTAATGAGGGGAGCTAAGTAGTGGCAAGTGTAGTTTTTGTTGCATTAGTGAGGATGTTTTTGGCTCTGTAAAGCATACCTAGATTTTTGGTGAGTTTCTTTTTACAATTTTGTATATGCAGGTCAAATTTAAGATTTTCCAATATCACCCCTAACAACTTTCTATGAGAAGTGTCTTTAATGCTTTAATGGTGCTGTTATTAAGAGAAAGGGTTTTAAATTTTGTTTCTTCATGAGGAAGGGATTTAAGGGATTTTTTTTTTTGTTTAGTTTTGGAGAGGGATTGAGCATGAGTTGTGAGTTACAAAGCCATGTTTCAGTGGCTGTTAAAGATTTCTGAGTAATTTTTTTGGAGGAATGCCATGTTGTCAGATGTGCAAATGAGAGTGGAATGCTTTGCCAAGGCTGGGATTAGATGTTGGGGAATTCTTGGTAAGGGATACTACACCATCTATGAAATAAGAGTTGAATTCTATTGTAGTTTTGTGTGGTGAGTTACTAGGAAATGGGTTAGGGCTGAATTTTTGGCCAGGATGCATGATTTCTTTAATGGCTGACCAGAAATATTTAGGGTTATGATTACTATTGTTCTAAATGCTGTTATAGTATAGTTGTTTTGTCTTCATTTATTTGTTTTTTGTACAGTTTTCAAGATATTATGGTGTTTTACATTTTTACCATTCTGTCCATACTTATTCTCTATATTGCATTAACATTCTTTTATTTTTTGGATAGGCAAACTAAATTATTAATTTTTACTGTCTTTCTTCTATGTGATGCAAGGCTATATAGGATAATTAGGAAAGTTACAGTGAATTCATTTGCAGCATCACCTAAGGAGAGGACTTTTAGGATGTTCCAGTTAATAGCTGAAAGGTTCTGGGTCTAACTTGGACAGGTTGCATGCTGTTTTATAAACATGCTGTTTATGTGGATGCCTGAAATGTCTTATTGTACAGACTGGAAGATAGTCATTGAGAAAGTCTGACATTGTACACTTTGTGGTGAATTCACTAGGGTCTGATACTAGGATCCAGTCTAATAAGGAATTTCACATTCTGCTGTAATGTCTGGGGCTATTAATTAGTTATGTGAAACTGTATAAGTTCATGCTAGGTGTAGGGGAGTTCAGGGATATATCCAACCAATTGATATTGACATCATCTAGTAGTATTTTTTCTTGTGGAATTGCTGTTGATATCCAAGGTGGGATATCCTCCAGTGTAGCTGTTTGGTTACCAGGAGGGATGTAAAGGACAGTAGTGCAAATTTGTTTACAATTGTTTATTTTCAGAAAAGTAATAAGATTTTAGGTTCAGTTTGTTGCAGGTGGAAATGTGATAGTTGTTTGGAAATATTAAGACAATACCTCCAGCTTTTCTCTTTATATGATCATTATGGGTGATATTATAATCAAGGGAGGGATTTTTAAGTCATTTATACTGGGTTTAAGGGTTTAAGCCAAGTTCATAGGTTCATAGGTAGGTACTAGTCTATCGGCCCTGGGGCCTATACAAGCTCAGCCAAAAAGGTACCCTGGCTTTCGCCACCCAAGAAAATTATTTTCCTTGCCACTGTCGAGCAGAGCCACAGAGGTGATCCCCGGGGTGAATTTCCTATTTCCTTTCCAATCATCAAGATTTTTCTTGAAGAGTGCTAATGAGGAGCTTTGTTTGATATAGATAGGTAGTTTATTCCAGAGTATGGGAAGTCTCTGGGACAGGAATCTATCCCTCTGGCATGTTCTGTTTATTGTGGTGACAAGGATTAGGTCCCTAGAGTGTGTAGTTCGGAGGGATTGGGATTTCTTTAAGTGGAGCATGTCCAACAGCTCTGGTTTTGACATAGCTTTGTATGTTAGGCAGAGATCACCTCTGAGTAGGCGATATGCGATGGAGTACAGCTGGTGTTTTTTGAGACGGTCTGCGTAGGGCATCTGTTTGAGGATGGTAATCCTCTTTGTGAGGTATTTCTGCGGCCTTTCCAGTTGTTGTAGAAGTCTTGTGAGGTACATACCAAAAGGGGCGTTGTACTCTATAATGGTTCTAATGAGTGATGAGTAGAGGGGAACAATGACCTCTTTTTTTCTGGATGAGAAACCTTTTGTGATGAGGTGTGCCACGTAGAAGGATTTCCTGATTCAGATAAACTGAGAATATTAGGCTTGTGTTGGGTAATCTAGGGATGTAGTTCAGTAGTTTTATTTCTTATGCTTCTAATATTTATGGCAAATGTTAGATTACCAAAGTTGGGGAGTAGACCATTGTTGGGTTACAGTAGTATGTGGAAGGGACGACATAATCGACAAACCACGATGCTTTGCCAGAGATGGTTTGCACCTGTCACCCCTGGGATTTAGATTACTGGCTAAGGCTCTTGCCACCCCTATAGTGCCTTTTTTAGGCAAGGTTCAAATGACAAAACCACCAATGTGACAGACACAAGCATGCGAAATCAGAGGGTAATGCTACTCGTTGCTAGAAGTCTAAACCTCAAAATGCACTCTCAAAAGGCACTCCTAAAATGGAGAACATCGATATCCGTGCAGTAACTGAGACCTGGTTCAAGGCTGCAGAGAGCAACCCTGTATTACCAGGCTATAATTCATATCACACCTTTCGGCCACCTAACCTGGACTGAAACACTAAAGGTGGAAGCGTGTCCATACTCATTAAGGATATCCACACCTCCAGGCTAGTTGCTCAGCATAATGCATCTGAGATTATCAAAGTGCAACTAACTCTGGGCAAGACCGCAATCCAAATTGTAACTTGCTACAGATCCACCACCATGCCCCAGGATTCCCACTCCTCATTTCTTGATACGCTGGAAAATATTAGGGTACAACCCAACACACTAATAATGGGCGATTTCAACTACCCCACCATTAACTGGGAGAACTACTCATGTACCAACTCTTTTACTGAACGTTTTCTGTAATTCATAAATTCTGATGCCTTCCATCAACTTATCCACACCCCAACCAGAGGCAGCAATATCCTAGACCTGGTCATTACTAACATGGGCGACTGGTGTTCCACACCAGAGGTCAATTCCTTGCTGGTCAGATCTGACCACAAGCTAATCAGCCTAGACATCCACATCCTGCCCCCACCCCCATTAGGAAAACCACCATAAAAAATGTCTCCAAAGCCAACTTCATGCTTTTTAAGATAGAAGTGGAAACTTCACGACTCCCATGTAGATGGACAATAGAGGTGAAACTGCTGAATCCTACACAAATGCACTTTAGAAGTACTTGCATGAGTGCATGGATCATGCTATCCCTAACAGAACCAAGATGCTATCCTTCAAAAAAAAGGAAGCCAATCTGGTGGTCCCCTGCCATTAACAAACTCTACAACAGATGAAAGAACCTGTTGCAAAAAAGAGTAAAATCCCATGACTGGAAGAACTCCCTAGTCAGACTCAGTAAAAAGCTGAGATCCCTCATAAAATCCTCCAAAGCTAGTTATGAAAAAAAAAATCGCCACTGATTCTAAAGACAACCACAAAGCATTCTATAGCTATGTCAAGAATCTTAATGGCAACACTCAGATTTGCTCTGAGTTACAGCACAATGGCACTAAATATACAGAACCAACGGATATTGCCAACATCCTGGCAGATAGGTTCAGTGCTAACTTTACCCCACCCCCACCCCCTAAATGGCCCATCTCTATACACTCTCCAAAGCCAAGAACACAGCATCCATGGGACCTGGCAACATCCCAGGCTGCGTTCTACATGAACTACAGAATGAACTGGCACCTCACCTAAGCACCATGTTCAATCATAGCCTCACCTCAGGCTTTGTGCCCACTGAATGGCGCACAGTGATGGTTATCCCACTCCACAAAGGGGGAGCCACCACAGACCCTGGGAACTACTGCCCCATTAGCTGTATGGGCCTGGTCTGCAAGGCCATGGAATGTATCATCAGGGGACTTATAAACAAAGACATTGGTAATCTCCAAACCCTGGACCCCACCAAGTTCAGGTTTGTAAAAGGCAGATCATGTCTCCTAAACCTGATTGACTTCTTTGAAGCAGTCATCAAAGCCATAGATGAGGGTAAGGTGGTTCACACTGCCTACCTATATCTTGCCAAGGCTTTTGACATCATCCCCCACTCTGGAATTATAGATACACTCACTAAACTAGGTATAAATCCCTATGTCACAAGATGGGTTGCCAACTCGCTCACTGACAGAACCCACACTGTGAAAGTTGCAGACTCCAAATCTGACTTCAGACCAGTGACAAGTGGAGTACCTCAGGATTCAGTACTGGGTCCTCTCCTGTTTGGTATCTACTTTTCTGATGTACAGGCTAACACAGAAGGTCTTTGGCTAACTAAGTTCGCAGATGACTGCAAACTAGGAGCCATAATTGAAACTCCTAACGATGTGGACATCTTACAAAAGGGCCTCACTGAGACAGATACCTGGTGTCAAAGCCATGGCCTAAAGCTCAATGCCAAAAAGTGCATTGTTATCCCTTTTTATAAAAACTCTGTACCCATGAGCTACCACATAGGTGGTAATCTACTCAACACCAAAAGTGTAATAAGAGACCTTGGGACACAGGTGGACAGTAGTCTTTCCTTTGATAATCATATCGCCACATTAGTCAGGAAATCCTTCTACGTGGCACACCTCATCACAAAAGGTTTTTCATCCAGGAAAAAAGAAGTCATTGTTCCCCTCTACTCATCACTCATTAGACCTATTACAGAGTACTAAAGTCCAAAAACTTAGGAGGCTCACCACGACCACTTAAAATAAAGATATATATTGTAATATTTAAGTAAGTTATAGTAAGGTATATTTTTGACTGCATTTTAAGTTATATGTTTGACTTTTAGACAAAATTATAATTATGTTTGTAATAGATAGTTTTTAGCAATTTATTGTATTAATTAAATCATGGTTTTGATTGGTAGATGTGATTTTAAAATGGTATTTAATCTACTTGATTTTTATGTGGCAGTTATTCAAGTCTGATGAAGCGTTCCTGTAATGTGAAAGCGCTTACTTTACTGCAGTATTAAATATATATCTTTATTTTAAGTGGTCGTGGTGAGCCAAGTCTGTTTTTGGACTTTAGAAATTTTGGATGTGTTGTGGCTCTTTGCTCAGTGCTGCTTTGTTGGTTTCTATAGCTATTACAGAGTACAACGCCCCTTTTGGCATGTGCCTCACAAGACATCTACAACAATGAAAAGGCCGCAGAAATACCTCACAAATAGGATTACCGGCCTCAAACAGATGCCCTATGCAGACCGTCTCAAAAAACTCTAGCTTTACTCTGTCGCATATCGCCTACTCAGAGGTGATCTCTGCCTAACATACAAAGCTATGATAAACACAGAGCTGTTGGGCATGCTCCACTTAAAAAAATCCCAATCCCTCTGAGCTACACGCTCTAGGGACCTAAATCTTGTCACCACAATAAACAGAACATGTTGGAGGGATAGATTCCTGTCCCAGAGACTTCCCATACTCTGGAACAAACTACCTATCTATATCAAACAAAGCTCCTCATCAGCACTCTTAAAGAAAAATCTTGATGACTGGATGGGAATTAGGTAATTCACCCCAGGGATCACCTCTGTGGCTCTGCTCAACACAGGCACAGGAAAATAATTCTCTTGGGTGGTGAAAGCCAGGGTACCTTTTTGGCTAGGCTTGTATTGGTCCTAGGGCTAATAGCCTAGTACCTACCTGTGAACCTATGAATTGTCTTGATGTTGGTTGTGATAGTTGGGACCAGCACTGGGGAGAATATCTCCTCTTCTCAGAATTTTAGTATAATGGGGTATTATTGATTCTTGTTTTTAGGCAGTATTTTTCCAGGTAATTGTATTTTGATTTGGTTGAAATGGAGTTAATCAATCTATATTTGGGGTAAAGGTGAGCAGCATCATTAAATAGGTTTGGTGCAATGTGTGGAGATTTTAGGAAGGAATTTTGGATAGGTGATTAGGACAGAGTTGAAAAGATGTTCAGATCTATTGTTGGGTTATGGTATGATGAGATATGCTCAGTAAGAGGACAAGAATAGAGGATAAACTGAGAAGTAGCATGATTGAGCAAAATTATCTGTATTTTATTTATATTATGTAGTGGAGAAGTAGGAATCAAAAAGGAAGTAAGAAGTTGCAGGGTTGTAGAGTATTTAGAAGTGGTGAATTCTGAAAGTTGGTAGAAGGTAGGTATGTGGGCAGTATTTTCTATGAAGTAAGAAAGAAAGAGATTTACGACCTCCTGGTATCTTCTGTTCTGTTTCTGAAATGTAAGAAATAGAGGAGTTTGAAAGGCTAGAGTATGATGATGTAGTGAGGGTTTATTTGGGGAAATAGAAGTATAAATGCAGAATGCTAGATATGTGCTGTTAGGGAGGGGTCTGAGTATAAATGGATCTAATGCAAAGCACATGGAAGGAAAAAGGTTGTTGAGAATGATGTTAAATGTTAGATGAAAGTTGGGAAATAGGAGAACAGGAAAACTAGTGTTTGTATGATAGTAGTAATGTTGTTTGGGGAGGGTCAGGGAAGTTCATAGCTCATATGGTTGGTTGGTTAGGGAATTGGTGTCATAGGTGAAATGTGTATGTGTGAAGTATAATGGTAGAGTAAGAGGGTTGGGAATTGGGGGTAATTTAGGGTAACAAAGCAAAGCCAGGTGTACCATGCTGTCCTCCCTCTAGTCAATTATTACAGAGAGCAATCAGTTTATAGCTAGGACAGAGCAATTACAGTGTAATCTGTTGGCAACAAGAAAGGACACTGACTAACTTAGTAAGTTATCCTTAGATAGTAAGTACTGCTGCTTTAGGAGGAATGTCACAGCCCCTTCCCAGCACAGAACAGGCACATATTTCCCTAATTAAAGATAATATACAGCAAGGCTGTCCATGGTAAACTTGCTTACAAATCACATGACAATATTCTTAGTTAACATTTTAGAGAGCTGAACCTTGTGGCAGAGGTCTTAAAATATCAGGGGCAGGAATCAATGTAGTGACACCAGGCTCTGCATTGTGAAAGAATATTGTCGCTGAGTGGATGTGGAGACCAAGTATTGGGATCAGGTGTGGCAGACAGTGGTGCAAGACATCAGTGCTGTGGGTGGCTATAACTGGATGCAAAAATAGGTGCAACAAAGTTCAGCTGATTATATTTTGCATACAAAAGTACAAGGCATGGGGCATTGCCAAGGAAATGCATACTACAGAGGATGGATCCAACACAGAGTCAGCTTACAGAGGTGGGGAAGTTCTTGGTGTCCCTGTCTGGGGAGAGGGACAGGAGCCTTGCACCTAATAGTAGCTTGCATATGATAGCTGGACTGGGAATGATTACATGAGTTTCTACAGAAAAAGCACTAGATTAGAAGAAGCTGTTACAGTTTCATATTATTCAGTGTATGTTTACCATTCCTTTTGTAAACCACACTGAGTCAAAAGGTGCCATGCTACCACTGTTCTCATTAACCAGCTTTGCAAATATGGCAGTTCCACTACTAGAGGATTTGACCCCTTATGCTCCTTAATATGTTACCTGACTTTGGTTACCGCATCTACCTCCTGTGACCCTGACCTACATGATAGTGTTACTGTCCCCTGTCACTCTATCCCCTCACCAGCACAAATTATGATGACTGTGCCCTACCCATCCCATAACCTGTGGTAGTAATGTAATATGTGATGCACAATGTGGCTAGTTTGTATACTCTTGCATCGCCTTGGTGTGGCAATGCATTTATCATTTTATTTGTTGTTGTTTGTTTCATGGACCATAGTTGTGGATCAGACACTATCTTTGTAAGTTCTGTGATATTACACCTGCTTCTGCCTAGCATACAATGTGATTACTACATCCTCATCATCTGATTGCTCTGCACCCCTGCTCCTACAAGCATGATGTCCACTACTGGAATGTTTCCCTACTGCTGTAGATGTGCTTCCACACAGCCATATTATACAGAATGGTAAACACAAGTTTGGCTGCAGTTCTCTGGTGAACACTGTATTTCTGCAGCAGACAAAACATGGACCTGAAGGTGTCCCTTCAGATGGTAAAAACTGCACTCATAGGTTCATAGGTTCATACTAGGCTATCTGCCCTGGGGCAGTTATAAGCCTAGCCCGATTCTGTATGGCTTACACCACCCCTTGATTTGAGTATACTGTGCCCTTTTTAAGGTTTAGTTTACTGTGCCTCTGTCTAATAGTGACACGGGAGTAATCCCTGGGACAAACCTACGACCCCCCATCCACTTATCGAGATTCTTCTTGAAGAGATTCAGTGAGGTGCTCTGCCTCACATGAACTGGAATTCTATTCCAGAGCGAAGGGAGCCTCTGGGTTATGAACCTGTCCCTCCAGCAAGTTCTATTTATTTCTGTGCTGAGGTTCAAGTCCCTCGAGCGTGTGGCTCTAAGGGATTTAGATTTACTGAGGTGGAGCATGTCCATTAATTCTGGATTTGACATAGCTTTGTATGTCAGGCTTAGATCGCCTCGAAGTAGGCGGTATGCAGCTTTGTAGAGCTGGAGTTTTTTCAACCGAGCAGAATATGGCATCTGTTTGAGACCCTTGATCCTCTTGGTGAGATACTTTTGGGGTCTTTCTAATTGCTGCAGGTGTCAGGTAAGGTACATCCCAAAAGGGGCATTGTATTCTATGATGGGCCTGATGAGGGATGAATAAAGGGGCACGATTACCTCTCTTGATCTAGATGTGAAACCCTTCGTGATGAGGTGGGCTATGTAGAAGGTCTTTCTAACCACTTTGGCAATGTGGTTTTCAAAGGAGAGATTGCTATCAACTTGGGTCCCCAGGTCCCTAATAACTTTCTCTGTACTTAATGGGTTTCCGCCTATGTGGTAATTTGTGGGCACATTGTTTTTGCCAAAGGGTATGACTATACATTTTTTGGCATTTAGCTTTAAACAATGGTGCTAGCACCAGTTATCTGTCTCTGTGAGGCCTTTTTGAAGGATGTTTGTGTCAGCTGGAGAGTTGATTATGGCGCCCAGTTTGCAGTCGTCTGCAAACTTGGTGAGCCATAGTCCTCCCACATTTGCCTGTACCTTGGAAAAGTATATACCGAACAAGAGTGGTCCCAGGACAGAACCCTGTGGGACGCCACTTGTGACCGGTTTTGAGTCTGACATGGCTCCAGCAACTCTCACTCTGTGGGTTCTGTCTTTGAGCCAGTTTGCGACCCATCTTGTGACATAGGGGTTTATATTTAAGCTGGATAGCTTATCTATGATGCCCGAGTGGGGTATTGTGTCAAATGCCTTTGCAAGGTCCAGAAAGGCTGTGTGGACTACCTTCCCTTCATCTATGGCTTTGGTGACTGTTTCAAAGAAGTCAACCAGGTTCAAAAGGCAGGATCTGCCCTTGACAAAGCCGAACTGGGTAGGATCTAGTGTCTGTAGGTCCCCAATGTCTTTGTTTATGAGCTCCATGATGATCCTCTCCATAGCCTTGCAGACTAAGCTAGTCAGGCTTATGGGGCGATAGTTTCCAGGGTCCGTAGAGGCTCCACCTTTGTGGAGTGGGACCACTGTTGCTGTACGCCATTCTGTGGGCACATATCCTGTAGTGAGGCTGAGATTGTATAGCTGTTTTATTTGAGGGATTAGTTCCTCTTGTAGTTCATGTAGGACGCAACCTGGGATGCCATCTGGTCCCATGGAAGCAGTGTCCACCATGTTCTTTTTTTTACCTGTACCATGGTATATGCCATATTTGCCATACTCTGGAGGCTGATTGGAGAGATGGAGAGAAAACACAACAGTTCAAGGAATTACTCAGAGCTCCAGCACCTCAAGAAGAAGAAGTAGAGGAAATAATTGGAACTGAAGAAGAATGACAGCATCTCAAAACAGCATGTGTGAGGACTTTAGAACAGATATACAGCTGAGCCAAGAAATAAGGTTCTTCTTTTTCTGGTTAGGGGTCACCACAGCAGATCATCTGTCTGCTCATGATTGGCAGTGGAGTTTTACAGTGTTGAGTTGCCAGCCTTGCACCCAACATTCCACAGAAGGCACACACATGCACACCTAGAGCCAATTTAGAGTGTCCAATCCACCTACTGCATGTCTTTTGGATGAAACCCACATGACCACAGGGAGGACATGCAGACTCCGCACAGAAGGCACCCCAGCCAAGAATCAAACTGGAGAACTTCTTGCTGTGAGGTGGCAACACTAACCACTGCACCACCTTGGCTACCCTGAGCCAAGAAATAAGGTACATAAGGAAAACTAGTAGCTGAATGCAGAAATCCAGGGAGTGATTAAAAGATGGAGTGCTGGAAAAAGTGAGAGATAGAAAAGATGGACCAGGCTAGGAAAGAATATTGGTTGGCTAACAAAGAAGCTAAGAGAGGAGTTGCGAAAACAAAGAACAAGGCATCAGAGGCATCTATGAATTCTGGAAAGGGACTCAGTAGAGTAGATGGCAGAAAGAGACTACATCAGGCTGCACGGCAAAGACAGAAAAATACAGAAGATAATCATACAGCATCCATCACAAAGGAAGCTTGCACCAACCTGCTCAACTGTCCACATGACATCAAAGGCAGATGGAAGGAGTACTTCCAGCAGCTTATTAATGAAAAAAAACAGAGAAGTTGTACTGTCCCAGACACAGCCTACAATGAAAGAAGGAGTCCACCCTAGAAAAAGTAACAGCACTAAGGAAAATTAACTAAAGGAAAGCAGCAGGCTCGTATGACTTCACAGCAGATATGCTAAAGATGTTAGGGTGAGATAGGGGAGAAATGTATCCTAAGAGTATCCATAGCAGTGTAAAGAGAAAGGCATGTACCAGATGACCGAAGAATAAGCATACTAGTGCCACTGTTCAAGAAAAAACGGGACATTCACAACTGTGGGCGGTATAGAGCTATCAAACTCCTATCACACTGCATAAAAGTTGCAGACGGGATTACTGATCAATGAATATGCAGAGTAATAAAAAGACAGAAAATGAGCAGTTTGGATTCAGAACAAGATGCAGCACAACTGACTCAATGTTTGCAGTGAGACAGATACTTGAGAAGAAGGTTGAAATGAGGGAAGAGTCCAACTGCATATTCCTGGGCTTGCAGAAAGCATATAACACGCTTTCAAGAAAGCTGATTTGGGCAGTCCTATTGTGGTTCAAAGTCCCATAAACATTGGTAGAATTAGTGCAGGCTATGCACAAGGACCTAATGACTCAAGGGCAGACAATGTTTGCTCTCACAGAGGGATTCCCAGTGGAAGTGAGTACGCATCACAGTTCAGATCTAACAATAAGGGGTGCACACAGTGAAAGTGGCTATAACTACTGGTGAGGTGGGAGGGCTATTTGTGGATAAATGTACATTGTGCTGTTGTCATCTGTTCATTTTAAATAGTCTTTAATCTGTCTTTTAGGACTAGTTTGCATGTATGTATGAATTAAGCTGGACAATTATACTGTTGCTACTGTGTGTTTGGGTGAAACAAACTTTGGCCATTATTGTTGCTATTATTTTTTGACAAAGATATTTGAGAAGGATGAAGTCAACAATGTAACTACAATTGTTTGGCTTGAGGGATGTCTGTGATTAAAAAATGACTGACCTTGCTGAGCAGATACGGTTATACAATCATTACTCTGTTTTTGTAGAACTAGAGTGAATGTATGTAAAGATTATTGAAATACTTTATACTGTGGTCATTTTCATCACAATCAAGCAGGTTATGTGTATGCAGTCAATAAGGTGGCAGTAACTGATGAGTATGGATATTGGAGGATTACAATGAAAGCAGTTTGAGTGTTTTTTTTTATATTTGAAATGGTCTGAAACGGTTACTTTTGTCATTACTGGTTAATAGCTTTCGTTGTTTATAAGAAAATACTCAAAACTGCAAATTTAAAGCAGTCTTCATATGCTGCTGTTTTAAACAATAAATATAATGTAAAACAAGCAGTAAGATGATCCCAAAGAACACAGACATTTGTATATGATCCTAAAACTGGATGAGGGGACCCATGGTTTGAAAACGGTACACTTAGTCCACCACTGACTGCATGAAATGGAACATGCACTGACTCTGAGAACAGCCACTAACATATGTAGCTGCGCTATAGCCACAGATAGTGGACAGCCTAGTATACCATCAATCCTTGACAGTCAGATTAAGTGTAGCTTGCAGTGCTGCACACCTGTTTTGCTACTCTGCCATGTTCGATGCTATCATTTGTTCAACTGCTGTGCATTGTTTACATCAGAAACCTCATTTACATATAATGACGTGGCCATTTATAGATGCTGCATATCGTGATGTTGTGTCTCTAAATCTTCTCCAGTCTGTGCTTCACTGCTACCCACACTAATTTGCACAGTGCTTTGCACTGTCTATTAATATGGAACAACATTTCTGTTTAGTTAGTGTATGCTCTAAAGGCGAATGTTCAGAAGCAGTCCTGTTTCACAGGAAGTCATGTGAACACTTACTACAAATGATTCAGTGCTTGACTAAAGCACTGCATAAATAACAAGCAGCATTGTGTTTCTACCTATATTATATGCCAAAAAACTAGGTCAAAATCACTGGCCACCAAAATATCCTTACTTAAATACCACAAATTGTGTTTAGTTTGCAGGGATATTTTAAATAACCAGTGTAAGTTATAATAACTGCAAGCTAGACAGCGGATATAGCATTTAAATCAGTTGGAGCATCTGTGAAAGCATTAAATACAAACAGAAGAGCATGAAATACAAAATCATGCCGTACAAAGAAGAGATTAGTGTCCAGCACCATGATCATAGCACCAGTATCAACAGCAGAGTTTCACAGATGCTGTGCTACTAACTTAAATGAAAGGAAGTCCAAAGTATGTGCACATAATAATGTAAGTAAAACAAGATAGATTATTTGTGTAAAGGATGTTACTCAAGTACTGTAAATGATGCATTTATGGGGAGTATCATATGTAAAGTTTTTAAAAAGGAGGGAGAACTCTAAACAATAAGGGGCTAGGATTTCCTGGTAAGCATTGCTAGTCAAGGCTGAGGAAGTATGGTCCATCCAAATGACTAAAATACAAAGCTTTGCAGGATTTTTTGTAAGGTCATTTTTATCCTACCTGCTAACCATCAACCCCCCCCCCCTCCATCAGACTAGGTTTAATTTAGTCTCTCCAGCATGGAAGCAAAAGACATCCAGAAGGGCTGTCATTCAGCCAGCTAAGGGGTGTGTCTTATGCAATGTGCCCTACCCCTTCCCTGGGGAGGGAATATATGATACTTATTACTGCAGGGGTCACAGTGCTCCACTGTATGAGTACATGCTCCTGTCCATTCACAATTAAGGCTACCTTTAAGCAGCTTGATAGCCAGTGTTTGCTCCCTGGCAATCCTTTGAGTTGCTGTCTCTCTGCTGAGAGATTGTGATATTAGATGACCATGATACACTTATTCAGCACCCCCAGACTGAATATGCCCATCCTTTTACATCAGCTCCACAGAGAGACACATGAGCAGTCACTAAAACTGGTTCAGTTTGTAACTAAAATACTGTATAAATATCAATCAGCATTAGGTATCCACCTATACTCCAGATTTAAAGCAAAACTAGTGGTTAATTGGTGAGCACTGTCCACTGATCTTCCTAGGTGAATACAGCAAATTCTGATTAGTTCACAGAAGATTTCAAATAACTAGCACAAGCAATAATAACTGCAAGCCAGATGCCAGCCAGCATTTAAAACAGTTGGACAGATGCAAAGTATTAAATCCATCTACAAGAGCAAGACGTACCCAAGCATGCCATACAAGGAAGTGAGCAGTGTCTTACAACATGGTCTTTGCACTAGTACAAATAGTAAAAATTCATGGATGCCTATTATTCAGCAAACAGCATGGCCTGGCAGGTAGAAGCACCTTTACAACACTATGGACCCTAACAGATGAAATACCCACTAACATAGATAAAAGGGAGCTTTACTGATGCCATATTCATTGACCTAACTATAGTCTCTGATATGGTCACTCACCTATTATTAGTCAAGCACTTTATAGATGCACACACTCAAGTGTTCCTCAGGATTAAATCCTCACCCTACTACTTTTACCAATTTTTATATGTAAACTACCATGGGCCAACCCATTTTCAACACCTGTTATTCACTGATCCAATGGTTATCAGTAGAGCAAGCCCCTCACACCAACGTATTCAAACTCAACTGCAAGATGATCTTCTGCTGCTAAACAAATGGCTCATTAGCAAGAACCTACTTCTAAATCCTAATAAAGCCAAATGAATGTTCTTTGATACTAAGAAACAACTCTCTACTGGCCCTTTGTTCTTGACAAGACTGTCATTGAAACTACCATCACTTTTAGATACATAGATATTTGGCCCAACAAATTCCTCAGGAACACACTGAAAAACTGTGCTAAAAAGTCAGTTAGCTTGTATTACTGCAAAAGGCACACACAGATTTGGCGGGTCTATATTAAATCAACGAAAATCCATTACATCGAATACCAAAACAGCGACACGTATTACTCAAACTGCAAAAATACCGAATGCACTAAACCGCGAAATTTAAAATATCAAACGTTCATAGTCGGCCAACCCCACCACCCGCTACATACCACCTACCCAAACAAAATAAATAAACCACATACATACACTAACCAAACCCTACTCCTAACCCTAAAGTAAAGCACTAAAACTCAGCTTCTAACCCTACACTAAACCCCACATACACAACTATCTATGCACTATCCTTAACCCCTCCCTAACCCTATGGTCCATAACTACTGCACACTTCCCCTACGGATATATACCCAAACAAAATAAATAATACACATAAATACATTTAACAAAACCCTACTTAGAACACTACACTATATCTTACACACATTACTTATCTATGCACTTACCTTAACCCGCACCCTAACCCTAAGGTCAGTAACTATCACACACTTACCTTACGGAGCTATACCGCAGACGGGCCAAACAAAACACTTCGACATTTCAAATTTCGTGGTTTTGCACGTTCGAAGATTACGTATTTCATACAATACTTGTCAATGATTTCATATTCACGTAAACAAAGTTTCAACAATCTAATAGGAACCCAGATTTGGCATACCAAACAGCTTTAATCCTGGTACCTCAGGATTTCGCCTTCAAGGGATATCAGCATATCAAATTTTAAAGCTTAAATATACTAAACAATTAAACAATTGTGTTTCAAAATTTGTCTATACATCCCACTTTTAAAGTGACCAGTGAACATTATGCATAAACACATCCCTTAGTCATGAAGAAATTGTTGATGAATAACACTGAAAAATATTTAGTAAATTTAAATGTAAACAATTTAATTTAAGTAAAGAAGAATGGCAGGAATTTTACAAATGTCGTGGCCAGATAGGAGATTATATTTTTAGGGTAGTAGTCAAGGGTGGTAACTGAGTTATTATGGACAAAGATGGCTACCAGAACATGGTAAGTGAACTTCTGTGTCACAACAGAATTTATGTTAAGCTCCCTTACAACCCTCTTGCACAACTTAAAATTGAGTTAAGTGAACTATTAGAGAAGGGGGAAAGACTGGGCTTCCTTTCAACACAGTCTGTTAAGAAGTTGTTTGTTGCCAATGCTTGAGACCCATATTTTTATGCTATACCAAAGATTCACAAGAATATGAGCAGGCCACCAGGGAGACCAATTGTTGCTGGCATCGGTTCTTACCTGGAAAATGTGGAGGTATTGGACATTTTACTTAAAAGACATTTGAGTTCCATACCAGCCCACATAAAGAACACACAAGAGCTTTGTGTTCTAATGCAGAATATGGTGTGGAGAAAAGAATATTTCTGGGCCACTTTGGACATTTCTTCTTTGTATATGAATATTACAACAGGTAAGGGTCTTGAAGCTGTGGCATCAATACTGGGTGAAGGGCCTCGCAGTGCCTACATTTTGGAGTTACTTGAATTTTGTTTAACACATAACTATTTTAGTTTTAACAAGGAATATTATTTGCAGATAAGGGACACTGCTACGGGGTCTCCTTTTGCTCCCTCTTATGCTGTTTTGTACATGGGGAGTTTGAAAAGCGGTTTGTGTACAGTCATATTTATTAAAGAACAAGGTGATGTTATATAGGCAATACATAGACAATTTTATTTTCATATGTAAAGGACCTCTATCTGAGTTTGAGAAATTTGTGGGGGACTTGAATTCTAATAGTCATGGTTTACAGTTTTGTTATCACACAGACTTCAGTACCATTAGTTTTTTTGTGAATGAGATGGAAGTTATTCAATATGCTTCATTTAAGAAGATTACTGCTGTGAATAATTTTTTGCATGCTTCCTGTATGCACCCTGAACAGCTCATTAAGTCATTGCCTTATGGTGAATTTAGAAGAGTATGGATGAATACTTCTGAGATGGCTTCTAAAGAGAAATCTCTGGCTAAAGTAGAGGTGAGATTATTGGCAAGAGGGTATTCTAGATCAATTCTTAATGAAGCAAAGAATAACTTGTTGAATAATGTGTTAAGTAGGAAACAATTGCATGAGAATAGTAAGTCTGGACATATAATTCAATTTACTTCAAGAGAGGAGGGGACAGAAAATAAAATATTTTGTTACTAGGTTTAGTCCCTTTTCAGACACACTCAGACAGGTGGTTACAAGGTTATGGCAAATGATAACAGCTGATGAAAAACTCTGCACTTTATTTCTACAACATGTGACTTTTTTCTTTTGGTAGATTTTTAAACCTAAAAGAATTGTTGAACTACCCGATTTCCATTCAGACCCAGAATAGTTAATTAGAGTCTTTTCCTTGTGGGAGATACAGTTTGTGCAATAGAATCAGAAATTTATCTAATACTATGATCAATGGGCACAGATTTGTCTTTCAAGCAAGGTTTAATTGTCAATCATGAAGTGTTATATACATTCTGGCTTATGGGTGTGATGAGGTTAGATGGTATATAGGTCAGACCAAAGAAAAGTTAAGATCAGCATTTTGAAACATTTGGGAAATATTAGAAGGGGTAATATACAATATGCTTCAGTCCAGTGGCAGAACATTTTATTGAAGCCCATTCAGGAAATTTTGATTCCCAGTTTTTTAGTGTATTAGCCCAACCATCTAGCAACTGTGGTTGTGGTACTCTATTTGCTAATAAGTTAAATCAGCTGGAGACTACTTTAATTTATAATTTTGGAACCTTGGTCCCACATGGATTAAATCAGGAGGTGTTTTTAAATTCTTGAAGAAATTTCATTGATAATATTTCCATATATGTATTTATGTGTGTGTGTATATATATATATTTTATATGAGTGCACACACACACACACACACACACACACACACACACACACACACACACACACACACACGCACACACATTATGAGAGGGTAGTGTGTTTTTTATGTAAACGTGGTTGAATTTTTTGTTGATGTTGCTGTAGAATTCATTGTACTTTTGTTGTAATTTTGCTGCTGCTGAAGTTCTATGGGAAATGTAGTAGTTTTTCATGACTAATGGATGTGTTTATGTATAATGTGCACTGGTCACTTTAAAAGTGGTATGTATAATTTTGAAACATAATTGTTTCATTGTTTAATTGTTTAGTATAGTTAAGCTTTAGAATTTGATATGTTGATATCCCTTGAAGGCAAAATGCTGAAGTACTAGGATTAAAGCTGTGTACGCCTTTTGGATTTATTAGGTTTTTGTAGTTTTTCTTTGGTTTTGATAAAACCTTGTATTCTTGGCCTGCAAAATCTTACATTGTCTCTCAGCTCCTGTGAGAACAGCTATAGTTAAAGGTAGCCAACTTTCTCAGTTTGAATATGGATTTCTTTTATTTGCTACCATCTGAAACAAAAATACATCCACCCTGCAGACATTATCAGACATTATCAAATGAAATGTATTTAATCTCTAATTCATACTAGCGTTTACACCACTGCCACACTTTGGCTAAAGCTAACTGTTTCCTCGTACAAGTTAGAGGCAACCTTCTGATTGGCTCCCTACTTTTCAAGCTACTCTATTAGGACATCATCACATCTCCTTTTGCTATTAAACTCATTGCAGGCTTCTTTGCCTACAACCTGAGAAGCCAATCTATTTGTGATCCTTTACTCCAAACCCCTGCTACAAAACTGCATTGTGCAGATGAAAGCTTCCCTGTACTCACATCTAAACTATGGTACTCTCTGCCTTACCACATCACCTTCAATACTGACTACTCCAGGTTCAGACCAGAATTCAAGCAGCTTCTTATCAATCAACAAACATGCAAATGTTAGGATTCTAGGCACATTACTGAACTAATAACTTTCTTACAAATCAGAACCACTTCCTACTCTAACAATTAATTTTCGCACATTGTATGTCTGTACTAATTTTGTCAACTTATATATACTAATTATAAAAAAGCAAAACCGGAGGACTGCTGTGAGCAAAAAAACCCCACAAATTTAATGAAGCGCTTTTCGTCTGCCTTTATGGACAGACTTCTTCAGATACAATGAAATGTAAAACACTTCCTTTACAAAATCTACTAAGTCACATGTATTGAAACAACCAATAATCCAAGTCAAATGAGAGAATTCAAGAATTAAACAGTTTATGTAGGTAACATAATTTTATGAACATATTATAAATATTTTTATCTATGGAATTTTTGGTATGCGTTGTATATATTTTTATGTTATTTTTTATGTTAATTTGTTCACTCTTTATTTCTTATTAACAGACTTGGCATTTTATTTTAGGTTAATGTTATATTTATGTACTGTAACTTTAAATAGCAGAGGAATGTAGTACTGGTTGCTTAGTACTTGTAAACATTCTCATTTGACTTGGATTATTGGTTGTTTCAATATATGTGACTTAATAGATTTTATAAAGGAAGTGTTTTACCATTTCATTTTATCTGAAGAAATCTGTCCATAGAGGCAGACGAAAAGCGCTTCATTAAATTTTTTTTTGCTCACAGCAGTCCTCCGGTTTTGCGTTTTTATAATTAGTTTGTTTTTTTATTTTTTAGTTCTTTTGTGCAAACTTATATATACTATTTTCCTCCACATAACTATGATGATCCTGTTGTGACATCAGTGTTATCATTCTGTATTAACACAGTTGAACATGTTGCTATATCTTCTATTTCAAATTGTCAGCACTTTAAAATTTCTCTGTGCATATCTACTGTTCTTTATATTGACACCTACATATTATTTGTTCCATTTCTGTCTGTTATTGTTACTTTTATTAATGTTAGTTTGTTGTTGTGACCAGAGCTGTGCTTACAATTATATGATCATCGCTTTACCCCAATAACTAAAATGTAAATAAATAAAAATTAATCCAAAATACATATGAATAACAATATAAATAGAACCAGACCCACCTGTCACCAGGATACTGTCTGAGATCTTTAAGGGTACAGTTCCTGGAAAAATAGTGTTCAATTTATTTTTAAAAGGAAGAGTGTAAGTACTGTTCAGTGAGTGCTCGAACTGTATAACTTACCCAAATTAACAAAATGCATAACTTGTGCGCTTTAAATCTAAATTTACCCAGAGACTGTACCCCCAAAATAATCAAAGTATATTTTTTACAACTTGTAAATACAAGCTTCCACATTGACTACTAGAATTGCCTTTTTATAGACCAGAGCTAGATCGGGCAAAGTCGACATATCAATAACTAATAAGATTAAACAGAAAATGTTGAACTAAAAGGGCTTCATCAAATCCAAATAAAAATAATAAAAATACAAAAACAGTGTTTTTTTTTGCAGGTGTGGGTGGGGTGGGGGGCACCACACTTTTCACATGGAAACCATCTCTGAGATCTCACTATATCGGGGAAAGGATAAATTCCCTTATACCATTGTCTGCCAATCATGAGAATTACAATGCCAAAATAAATACTATTACTAAATGGAACACAGCCCTTCACTTATACTGCTGTAATTCTCTGAGCTGCTAATCATAGATAACACTCAGCACATGAGTATTTATACATTGATTAAATATTGCAATTGTCAAATTTGAAGAAAGTGGTCTTAAACAAAATTATGACATCCTGCAGGCCACCTAGGCCTGCAGCATTTGGTTTGTTTTGTACATAAAAATGTTATCATGCTGATGTCGTTAACTCCTATGTTTCACTTGCTATTTTAAAGTCAAACCGTCTTTTTGAAGTATCATGCACAAGGATTGGACAAACTTTATTAAAATTACAAGAGAGCCATTCTTGACTAGACTACACGTTTCATATTGGAGTGGGACTAGTTTTGAGGCCTGAGGGGAGCATGCTAAGAATGGTCTTAGTGGTTCTTAGTGTCATTTTAACATTGCCAGGTGCATTTGGGAAGCTACTGCACTAAGAAATAACTAATTTAAAACATATTTATGTGGACATAACAAAGCTGTTTATAGAAAAGAGAGCAATACTCCAATACTGAAAGTCACAATCCACACAAGTCCAGTTCACAAATTGAAGCATAGCTTTAAGTCACAGTTAGTGGCTTTAATATTTGAGCAGCCCTTTAACTATTAGGGTTTTTATTTGTTGAAATGTGTTCATGCTCTATCATTCAGCTACAACTCGTGTGTGTGTGTGTGTGTGTGGGGGGGGGGGTTGCAGTGATACCATTCATATCAGCAGCTTCTTTGTTAATAAGTCAAGGTTAGAGCTCCTACTTTATGAACAACTCTTCCATTAGAAGAGGCTTTGTTTAAATTTGTCACAGATTTGTGAAGGAAAATACATTTTATTTTCACTTAATAACTGAGATGTTACATAAGACTTCTGGTATGTTAGAAGAAACTAAAAAAGTATATAGTGATTTTCTCGGCCTGTCATTTGTTAGGCTAGGAAAGAAGGAATAGAACCTTGGTTATATGGTAGAAGAGCCAAACACACACACACACACACACACACACACACACACACACACACACACACACACACACACACACACACACACACACACACACACACACACTAACTTCTAGCATAGCAATGCAAAAAGGTTGAAGAATCTTTAATTACTTCAAAAATGGCTTGCAAAATGTGCTGTGTGATAAGAGCGGGTATATCCAGAGTCTTGTAGCAGAAGGAACAGGACTTTGTTATTGCCAAATGTCTAGTTGAACTAGATGTGCAAATAATAGTAAATATACTGTTGCTATATGACAACTTTGGAAAATAAATGTGAAGTTGTAATATGGGGTGTACAAACAAGGATTTCAGTCCTCATAAGAAAGACTACTAATCTTTCATGAAGATGCTTCACTAAATAGTTATATGGTAAAGTACATGTTACAATGTTAAGATGTGCTGAAGCAATAAGAACAGGTTTATGAAAAGAAGAGTGGTTTACACAACTGGCAGCAGACCTTTATGATGGCTGACATATGAAGGAAGTTTATGGTAGGAATCCAGCACAGAGCACAATCATTGTTGAATTATTTCTTAAGGAGAAGTTTTCTAGTCTCTATTAATAAGCACATTTATCTGCTGTAAATTACAATACTAAATGTATTTATTTTTATTTTTTTTTACTGAGAAGTGAAAAGTCTGACTGGACCCCTTTTCGCAGGGAGCAAGGGAGAAAAGGCATGCAGCAAGCATACATTTGAAAATTTTTAAGCATTTGAATTGCAATTGAATAAAAAGAATAGAAGAATGACTTTTGAGAAAAAAGGAAAAAACTGATAATGTGGTAACTGTTGTAACTGGCCACTTGCCAAAATGTACACAAGCTCATAACTTTGGCAAAGACATGCACATTGCATGCATAAAAAAATGCTTAAAATAATAAAAATAAAAAAAAAAAAATCAACAAAAAAAAAAAAAAAAAACAAAAAAAAAACAACAAAATAACAAATCACAACCTAACTCCCCCCCCTATCTCACTAATCTTAACCTATTAACTTCTTTCCTTAAACCTTCCCTTAACACTGCCACTACACAAACAAATTTCAGGCTAGTGTTATGGGTTTTTTTACTGTTAATATCAGGAGAGGAAATAGTTTGCCTTTCTCGATATTATTTAATTTGGAATTTTTTGTTTTCCCTAATGTGTATGTTTGAACTTTTTTATTGGTGTTTTCAGTTCGAAATTAGATTAGATCAATCATACACAATAGACCCAAATATATATGTGTGTGTGTGTGTGTGTGTGTGTGTGTGTGTGTGTGTGTGTGTGTGTGTGTGTGTGTGTGTGTGTGTGTGTATGGTTTATCATAAAATTTGTGAATGTCACACCGTCGAAACAAGTTATGCAACATCCGAACTCTGAATGATAGATCGTCAAACACCACTATTCCGGACCGTACAATTCCACCCCTTCTTGACCCAAGTTAGCAATTGGTTTTAGGTGTGGAGTGGTCAAAAATGTCATTGTTCGTAGTGTTTTCAGCAATTGGGCAGTTCGGATTTCATGTAAATGGGTCAACAATGTGACGAAACAGTGAAGTGCAATCAAAATTTGTATAGTAGAACGTGTGTGTGTGTGTGTGTGTGTGTGTGTGTGTGTGTGTGTGTGTGTGTGTGTGTGTGTGTGTGTGTGTGTGTGTGTGTGTGCATATATATATATATATATATATATATATATATATATATATATATATATATATATATATATATATATATATATATACACACACACATATGTTTATGCGTGTGTATGTATAGTAAGCTCATTAAGTATGTATAATACTAGAGGGCTTATAACCTCCTTTGCTCTTGAGGTGATGCATTTATTAATTAAGTGTGCTATGTAGAAAGCCTTTCTTATTACAATAGATACATGGTAGTCAAAGTTAAGGTCACAGTCTACTTGTGCTTCTAGATCCCTTACCACTTTGTGGCTACTTAGGGTATTGTTGATTTGACAGCATGAAGGGACATTGCTTTTGCTGAAGGGAATGAGGATGCATTTCTTTGAATTCAAGTTTGAGACTATGACTAAAACACCAGTCATTGGCCTGACTAAGACACTCCTGAAGTATACTGATATCATTAGGCGATTCAGTAATTGCACCCAGTTTGCAGTCATCTGCAGATTTGGTCAGCCACAGCTCCCTAGTTTTAACCTGAACTTCTGAGAAGTATATACCAACAGTAGGGGGTCCAGCACTGACCTCTGTGGCCCCCTGTTGGTGACAGGTCTGCTGGTTGATGTGGAGTCACCCACTGTGACAGTGTGTGTCTGGTTTGTGAGCCAGTTGGTAACCCATTTTACAACAAAGAGGTTTACATTCAGTTTGCTAAGTTTATTGGTAATACCTGAGTGTGGGATTGTGTTAAAAGCCTTTGCCAAGTTGAGGTATGCTGTGCGAACAAATTTGCCCTTGTCAATGGCCCTGGTTACATTTTCAAAGAAATCTACCAGATTTAATAGGCAGCATCTGACTTTGACAAAGCCGAATTGGGTTGGATACAGGGTTTGGAGGTCACCTGTGTCTTTATTTATGAGGTTTAAAATGATACTTTCCATGGGCTTACACATGAGGCTGATTAGGCTTATGGATCTGTAATTCCCTGGGTCTGTTGCTAGGCCACCTTTGTGGAGGGGAATAACTGTTTCTGTTCTCCATTCCTCAGGAAAAAAGCCTGTGGTTAGGCTATGATTGAAAAGGGTACTTAATGGTGATGCTAGTTCATGTTTTAGCCTGTTTATAAGACAGCCTGGGATGCCATTTGATGCCACAGATGCTGTGTTTTTTGCCTTGAACAAGGCATTAATGACCTCCTCTTCAGATTTGTAGGGGGGGGGGAGTTTGGGGAAAGGTTTGTGATATGTTTGGAGGGGTTAAGGGAGTGAAATTTTTACCAAGCTTATCCACTAGCAGTTTTACTAACTCTGTGGGGTCACTGTGTTTGATACTTTAGTCACTAGGTCTGCACTTGCTTGGGTAATACCTTTTAGGCTACATATGTAGCTGTAAAAGGCCTTATGGTTATCCTTGGCTATGCTTGCTAGGTTTTTCTCAAATAGAGGATATGATGTGTTGGCTTATTTGACTGTCAAGGATGAGTAGGGTACATTTCCATTTTTGTGGTCTTGCCTTTGTTTTCTTGGACAGCAACTTTTTGCATTTATTGTAAAGTTTGTTGATGCTGCATGTTCACCATGGTGGCTTTTTTTTTACTTGGGGCTCTGGCTTTCATTCTTCCTGATACAGCTGAGTCTATATACTTATGCAAGTGATTGTACAGGGCTTTAGTGTAAGCTTCAGTGCAGTTACCACTTCTAGCTGGGGTGGGTCCTGGTCTGCATTTATACCTTCACCTAGGAGGGTATACCTTGCCTTGGTGAAGTTCTTTAGTCTGATTTTGCCCTTTGTGAGTTCTGGTGTTAATGCCAGCTCAAAAGTGACTGATGTGTGATCAGATTTAACTAATGAGGGTCCAACAGTTGTGGCAGTGCATCTCTTTAACATGTTAGTGAGAACCAGCTCTAGAATGTTTGTTCCTCTTGTTGGGGTAGGAACAATTTATTTCAGGGCATTTGAGTTAACAAAGTTAATGAACTTTTGGAGCAGTGAGTTAGGGCTAGCATACGTTTCCCAGTTGATGGTGGGATAATTGAATTCCCCCATAACCAGAGTGTTTAGGAATATTTGGATTGACTCCAATTTGGTCAAGTAGGCTTTGTGTGCATCATGACCCATAGAGAGGGATCTATAACTGACAGTGACTTGAATGGGGGTCTTATCCACAGTAACCTGCACTTGGAGTAACTCCATGGAGTTATCCAGTCTAACTAGATGGGAGGTGAATTTATCTCTAATATAATAAAGAACACTACCTCCTTTGGTTCTCACACATTCGTTTTGTGGTCTGAAGCTGTGGAAGCCATTGTAGCCTTACAAGGCTGGAGTACTCTCTGAGGCCTTGAACCAGGTTTCTGTGACTACACAGACATCTACAACTTCCAGTGATAAGAAGTCCTTCCAGGCTGTGCAGTTTCTAGTTTAATCTCCTAGAGTTTGGCAGCATGACCCTTATTTTGTTATGATTGGCAAATTTCATGTCACAGGTTTGTTTTTGAGACCTTGCCTAAAATGGCACTATGGGGAGGCAAGAGTCTTTGCAAGCAGCCAAAAGCCTAGTGGTGCCAGGTGCAAACCATCTCTGGCAAAGCAGCGAGGTTTGTTGATTGTGGCTTTCCAGGCTGCCAGAAACTAGACAACCTTTGAATGACATAAAAAATTAAGCCAGTTATTGAAATCACTTTTTGTTTATACTGTGGCATCACTCTAGGTGATGGTAGTATGCTGCCCAAGGCTAGGGACATACCTGCTTGTGACACATACTCAGAGAGTTTAGTCATGCCTCTCTTCATATAGTCTAGTGAAGTACATCTCAGGTCATTCACTCCAACATGACCTATGATAGAGTCATAATGGTAGTTGTTGCTGAGATTCTTGAGTGCATGTGTGATCTGACAAATACTGACGCCGGACAGGCAGCTGACCTTGACTTTCTCCTTGTCCAGCCTGGTGAGTGGGATACATGTTTGTCCCACTATGGAGTGTCCAATGACAAGAAAATGTATTTTTTGAGTGTTACGCCTTACTGACATGATAGGTGAGACACTGGTGTTACTATGTGTCATGGGCACCATGGGAACTATATTAGTTGTAGCAGTCCTGTGTTTTGGAGGTCTCTGCTGCTTTGGTAAGTTTTTTGAGAGAACCTCTGCATATGTTGATTTTTGTGTTTGATGCATACTATGTGTATGAGTAGTGCTATGTGCATGAGTAATGGTGGGCGGGTTGACAATCTCTTCAGTGTTACTGCTTCGTCTGAGAGAGAGCATGGATTCAAGATTTTTGGTGTAGATACATCTCTCGCACTCTGTACTAAAGTGAGTTATTAGTAGAGGATTGTCAGTGTACATGAGGCAAATGCTACACAAGTCAATAATGTTGGCAGGAGAAACAAGGGTAAACTAACTGTCCATAATGCTAAGTTGAAGAGTTGTTATCACAAAGGGGGGGGGGACTTTTTAAGACATATCAAGGAGGAGCTCAGTGGATGGACATTTCTGCTGTTTTTTTACTGGTCGTTTAATAGGTTACAGCTCACTAGCAGTAGTTCCTTATCCCAAAAAGTACTAAGGAAGAGGGCTACACTAATGTGTTACGACTGTATCTAAGGGAGAAGTTGAATTTATCTGTCCAGCTATGGTGCACAATTGCGCAGCCATGAAGGATGCTGTGCAATGCATAAACAAGTAGAAACCTGCTCAAATGCAGGGCTTAAATATCAGAAGCTAAAAACTTGAAAAAACATTTAAAAAGGTTCAAATGACTTATTCTTCCACGTTCAGAGTCTGTGACCTACTCTAACCCCCTCAATTTCAAAAGTAGTTTGTGCTGGGGGCATAGAGAAACAGTAGGTATAGTGTTATTCCCAGCTAGATCATATGCACACATTTGTCCTTGTCCACTTCCCTGTTAACCCAGTCATCAGACTAGCTGTGGTTATCCTGACAAGAGCTACTTGCTGTGAATCCTTGCGGGTACATATTAGGCATTCCATTCTTCACTGGCAACATTGTAACTCATTTCACTCATCTATTGGTTGAGGCTTATTAGTCTATAGGTCCTTAGGCAGTTCCTTCTGTCATCATCAAAGATAGGCACCACCACTGCTTCTATTCCCATGAGATCAACTTGTCCATAACAGAACTGTTGACAAGCTCGAACCCAGGTCCTCTTAGACTTCCAGAAGACATTTTGAGGATAGTGGATGGAATCCATCAAGGCCGATGTTCTTTAGTCTTCCTTAATAAATATATTGTTTTCTCACTTTCTCAGTTATTATCACCATATTTTTGCTTTTTCCACTCACAGAATGATAACCTTCCTTCTTTTCCTTAATGAACACAAATGAAACGTATTCATTTAATTAATATTCTTATCTATTCCAAACTTGTAAATAGGTTCATAGGTGTGTACTAGGCTAATGGCCCTGGGGCCTTTACAAGCCTAGCCCATAGAAGTGCCCTGGCATCATGCCTCATGACATTAGTTCTGTGCGCCTCTATCAAGTAGAGCCACTGCAGTGATCCCCAGGGTGAATGTTCTATTTCCCATCCACTGATCAAGATTTTGTTTGAAGAGAGCAAGTGAGGTACTGTGCTTGACATGTATGGGGAAGTATATTCCAGAGCATGGGCAGTCTCTGGCTTATGAACCTGTCCCTCCAGCATGTTCTGTTGATTGTGGTAATGAGGATGAGGTCTCTGGAGCATATGGTGCAGAGGGATTTGGATTTCTTTAGATGTAGCATTTCTAACAGAGCTGGGTCAGACATGGCTTTGTAAGTCGAGCAGAGATCGCTTCTTAGCAGACGATATGAGACAGAGAATAGATGGAGTTTTTTTAGTCTGTCCATGTAGGACATGTGTTTAAGGCCTAGGATCCTCTTCATGAGGTATTATTCTGGCCTTTCCAGCTGTTGCGTGTGTCTAGTGAGATACATGCCAAATGGGGCATTAAACTTGATGACTGGCCTAATGAGGGAAGTGTAGAGAGAGATGATGACCTCTTGCTTCCTGGATGCAAAAACCTTGGTAATGAGGTGTGCCACATAGAAGGACTTTATGAACAAAGTGGCAATGTGGTGTTTGAAGGAGAGGTTGCTGTCAGCCTGTGTCCCCAGATCTCTTATGGTGAGGGATGACTGTAGCAGTGCGCCATTCGGTAGGGACAAAGCCTGAGGTGAGGCTGTGATTGAACAGAGGACACAGATGTAGTGCCAGTTCACTTTGTAGTTCATGTAGAACACATCTAGGGATATTGTTGGGTCCCATGGAAGCTGTATTCTTGGCCTTGGACAATGCAGCTTTAACCTGTGCTGATTAATGCTGGGTGCCTGGCATTCCTCCAGTATTGTGATTGGTCCTTAGGGGGCGAGAGAGGGGAAAAGTTGGGACTGCATCTGTCAGCCAGTAATGTTGGCAATATCTGTCGGCTCAGTATAGGAAGTACCACTGTGCAGTAACTCAGAGCAAACCTGGGTATTGCCATGGAGATTCTTGATATAACTATAGAAGGCTTTGTGGTTGTTTTTAGTGTCTGCCACTATTCTGCCTTCATAGCTGGCTTTAGAGGTTTTGATAAGGGATCTCAACTTTCTGTTCAGGCTAATAAGGGAGTTTTTCCAGTCTTGGGACTTCACCATTTTCTGCAACAGTTTTTTTCTTCTGTTGTAGAGTTTATTAATAGCAGGGGCCCACCAGATTGGCTTCCTTTTTTTGGAGGAGCATCTTGGTTCTGTTAGGTATGGTTAGTTCCATGCATTTATGTACATGTTTGTACAGTGAACTGGTGTATGATTCAGCAGTCATGCATCTATTTTCCACTGACATAAGTGCCGTGAAGTTAGCCACCTCTATTTTTAGGAGCCCAAAGTCAGCTTTGGAGAAGTTTTTTAGGGTGGTTACCTTTGCAGGGGGTTTGGGTGAGATGTGGATTTCCATGGTGATTAGTTTGTGGTGGTCTACCCATGGAGGAATTGACTTTTGATGTAGAGCAACAGTTGCCCATGTTGCTAATAACCAGGTCAAGGATGTTGCCTCCCTAGTGGGGGTAAGAATGAGCTGGTCCAGGGAATTGGAATTAATGAATTCCACAAAGCGTGGGGTCAGTGTATTGGTGCATGAGGAGTTTTCCCAGTTGATGGAGGCGTAGTTGAAGTAATCTAGTATGAGAGTGTTGGGTTGGACCCTAATCATTTCCAGGGTGCTTAGAAACATGGAGTGAGAGTCTTGGGACATGGTTGGAGATCTATAGCAGGCTACAACCTGAATCGCCATGTTACACAATGTTAGTTGTACCTAAAGTATCTCAGATGCGTTATGCTGGGCTTCTAGTCTGCGGGTGTGCATATCCTTTATGAATGTGGAGACACTACTGCCTTTGGAGCTTCAGTCCATGTTCTGGGGCCAAAAGGTGTGGAATGAGTTATAGCCTAGTAGTGCTGGGTGCTTTCTGCTGCTTTAAACTTGGTCTACATTACAGCACAAATGTCAATGTTCTCCATTTTGAGGAGTGCTTCGAGCAAGTGCATCTTGAGATTTAGACTTCTAGCATTGAGCAGCATGACCCTCAGGCTGGATTTATTTATAGCTGTTACAGTGGTAATTTGGTCTTTGGAAGATCGCCTAAAAAAGGCACTATAGGGGTGGTAAGAGCCTTAGCCAGTATCTGGAAACCCAGGGGTGACAGATGCAGGCCATCTCTGACAAAAAATCGAGGACTGTCAATCATGTCATCCCAAGCAGACAGATACTGGATCCCCTTAGAATGACAACAGAAACACAGACAATTGTTGAAGTCAATCATTTTCTACTTGTACTGTGGTATCATTCTGGGCAACGGTAGGATGCTGCTCAGGGTTAGGGTCAGAACTGCCTGGGCTATATAATCCAAGAGCTCCTCCATGTCTCTTTTCATGTAGTCCAAGGAGGTGCATCCCATGTCTTTCACACCCACACGGACAATGACAGAGTCATACTAGTACTTGTTGTGGAGTGACCTGAGTGTGTGTGTGTTATGTGTCAGATTCTGGCACCTGATAGACAGCTGACTGTTACCTTCTCCTTATTCAACCTAGTGAGTGGGCCATCAGTGTGCCTCACTATCGAGTCACCTAGGATTAGTGTATTGGGCAAGCTGTTTTGCCTTAGGGGCTTAGGTTGAGGGCACACTGTGTAGGTGAGCTATGTGTCTTGTGGTTTGTGCTGTGTTGTGGTGGTTGAGTGTGTTTCTGCCTTGGAGGTCTCTGCTGTTTGGGTAGATTTCTATTGAGGACCTTCATGAAGGCAGGTGTGTGGTTTGTGTTTTTATGTGAGAGCTGTGATAGTGGGTGTTCTGAAGGGCTATGTGTTGCATGTGGTGTGGTGCAGGTGTTGACCTCCTCTTGACCAGTTTTTTCCAGTCTTGGCTTGAGAGTGCATGGCTTCCAATTTAGATATATAAGTGCATCTCTCACAAGTCTGAGTGTGGGGAGGTAAGAGGAGAGGGTTGTCTGTGTACATGAGGCAGTTGCTACACTGCCTCACAATCCCCAGGTTCACCAGGTTAATAGGAGAAAGCACAGTGAACTGACCTTTAGACGTGACAGGAGAGATGGTCATTATTAGTAAGTACTGGAGCTGTTTCCTTATATATTACTTTTACAGGAAAAATGTCACTCAAGGTGTCTGAGTCTGTATAGAGCACTGTCAAGCACTTGAGGGGAAACTAATATGTAGACCCTGAAAATTTAGGCAGATATTCTGAAGTTAAGAAGAAATCAAGCAGTACTTAAAGAAAAATAAAGAATTAGCTTGTCAAGAATGATGAAAAGAGGGGAGTCACATGAATGGCTACTGGCTGGCTACTACTAATGCTGGTCTCAGCACAACTTCACTCTGTTGGGATATAATACTCCTTTGCTTCTTCTCTCACCAGAAGCAAAATGTTAGCACCGATTTCAAGAAGAGAAGCAGGCCACGGCCTGTTTGGTGATCCACAGTCTTGTCCCTGATGATGCAAGGGTTCTGGTATATGCCTTGAATAGCAACCAGACCAATCAGGTACGTTAAGCACAGGCACTCACTCTCCTACCAGTAAGAGTCAGGAATCAATGCACTCTGCTCCTACTCTCACTAGGATTAGAATATAAGCAGAGATTCCAATCTGTCACCTATAAAGCATTTATTAAGCTTTCTTGTGATCAGCAGTCTCCAGGAAATAATGTAACTGCACTCCTTCTCTCACCAGGAGAAAACAGAAGCACTAATCCCAAGATTACTACTGAGAGGCAGAATGTGGGCTCTCCTATAACTGGTGGTCTTGCAATAGATGCTTAAAGGTAAGATGAAAAAATGGTTTATCCTAAACAATGCAGTGTGTACTAGAGGAGTTAGATGTGAAAGTAGGTAACTTAAGTTTTACCTGTCTAAAAAGTAAAGTTTTAGTGGAGAATCACTATTTTTAAAACAGCAAGATAGAAAGGGGGTGGTCACTTTTGTATTTTGGTACTATGGAATACAGTAGGATGGCCAACCAATTTAAATAGTTGAAGGGGAGTGATTTCACAAAATGATAATTTTATGCTTACTCACACCAGCTAGTAAAAGCAGAGAGGAAATGAGATATACGGTCAAATTAACATAAGGGGCAGGCAACTAGAAAGACAGCGGTGTTTAAGAACACAACAGTAACATGGAAGGAGGGTTGGAAAATTCACAAGAGACAGAGCTGTAGTCTCTTTTCAAGTTTTAACATGCAGTTAAAAGCAGAATAAAAGTAAAACACAGTGTAAAGAAAACAAATCACGGTATACAAATAAAAAGCAAACTAACCTTTCCAGAGAGTCTGGGTGAGCCTTTTCAGTAAAGAGTGTCTGAAGCCAGTTCACATATTTCTCTATATGCCTTTGTTTTCCTCCCAAATAATTAAATCCTTTTTTGTTGGTTTCACCCTTGCTTTCCTCACACATTTGGCTATCTTCTTTATGACCTCTATAGCTGCTCCGTTAGCCTTCACTTTATTTTTTCATTTCCTTTGTTTTTGCCATGTCCCCTATAACTGTTACCACCTAATTGAAATATATCAGTTTCCTCCTTCTTTTATGACTTTGCAATCCTTTTCAAATGTTTTTGGCATGCTTTGGAATTCTGCCTTGGTGATCATCAGTCTCCCCTCTCTCTTTGTATGCATCATATAGGCCATTCAAATCCCCTATGAGACAACAGTTCTGTGACCCGTTTGTCCTTCCCAGGAGTGAAAGTTGGAGCTGTCACCTATCTGAGGATGTTTTTTTTTTTTTTGCATTTTGGGCCACTAATTCCACTACACATGTTAGGGCTATATTAGAACATTGATGGCTAAAAACAGAGAAAACCCTTTCCTCGACACAGCTTAACTGAAAGCAGTAAATCTCAAATGGCCAGAACAGCAATTCTTTCCCCAGGAAAAAAATCACTGGGCCAACAAAAAAATAAACAAAACAAATCAAACCGACAGACAAAATAAAGTGGGGGGCTTCACCCCCCACAGCTTTCCCACTTAAATATACCAACTCTGAGATCACATTACTGTGGAGGAAACAGCAAACTCCCGACAATGGCCCAGCGATTTTTTTTTTCCCTGGACAAAAATAAATTGCTGTTCGGGCCGTTCAAGATTTAGTGCTTTTGGCTAAGCTATGTAGAGGTAAGGGTGTTTGCTATTTTTAGCCATTGATGTTCTAATATTGACCCGTACATGTCCCATTCTACCCCAAGATTCAGTATGCAGTGGACATGGCAGCAGCAGCATGCCATTTGATCCTGCAGGTGATGTATCCCTTGAAATTTGGCTTGTCCTCCCCTCGACACCAGTGCTGCTATGCAAATTCAAGTCTCTATTGTGGATTCAATCATAGGGATAAAGTACCAAAATGTGGACCCTTCATCCTTCGCCAAGGAGAAATGAGCAAGCAAGGTTGTGTCATACCTGCTTTTTCATGCTTGGTCTTGGTCTAAAAGGTAGCTAAGCTAGTATTTGAACTGTGATCACCTGGGTCATAGTTAGGGTTTTATTCTTCTATCCCATTTGAGCTGCCTCCTTTTCCACTTTTTTTATACTGTTACAAATAACTCCATGTCTTACACTCCTCTACTCCTGCACTTTCTACCCATGTCATAGGATCCCTCCTGTAAGTTTCTGTCAAAATCTATGGTTCTGTGACCAGGCCTCATTAATTTTCCTTTGACTAGCATAAAATGTCCTACTGCACTATCACTGTATGCAGCCATTCTGACTTGAAAATCACTCACCCTAACTACTTGTGAGATGACTATAGTTATAATTCAACAAAATGTGACTATGGCAGGTAGCAATACTTATTCTGTCTATCAGCTGTGCAATCAACAGAGTGTATGGTAACTAGTAACCATCTGTGTGTGTGTGTGTGTGTGTGTGTGTGTGTGTGTGTGTGTGTGTGTGTGTGTGTGTGTGTATGGATGTGTGTGTATTATCTATGGTAGGTTGACTAAGTCGATGATACTTGGTTGAAAAAATTGTGCATAAACAGCAGTATATACAAAGACGTTATATTTAGTTATGTATTTGTTTGCTTGCTTGTTTGTTAACCATAGTAGAACATTGATCCACATGGACTATTTTCAAGTTCATCCTGAGTGGAAAAAATAGAAAACATTACAATTTTTCATGAGAAAATAAGATATACCAGTATCAAGTAATAAGAAGAGATGCACATTTTCGAATAATAAGGTACAATATCAAGTGATCTTTGACATAAGTACATATCAGAACAAATAGTAGCATGTGTTCAAACTAGTGAGTTCATAGAAACTCTCTCCAACCTTTCATCTTATTTTTAAGAAACAGTGACTCTAATGTAACTGCCTATTCCATGTTTGAGCATCACTGTCTCATAGATTGGGATGGAGCCTCTCATTGCTAATTACCCCAACATCTTCACAAACATCCATCCCTCATTCACTATCTTAATCCTGTACTGGTAGACTGGCACCCATGGAATGTAATCCAAAAGACAACTGCAATCATGGGGGTGTATCAGGAGATGTCTGCTGCTTTATATGGAAGCATAGGAGTGCACCGGGTGTAAGAGGGTTGTGGTAGAATTAGGGTATAAAAAATGCCTCCTCCCAACTGCTTGTATAGTAATGAATCTGGGAAGTGATATATGGTCTCCTTGTTGGGATACTGAGGACAAGGATAGTCAATAGGGTACAGGTTATAGGTAGCAGGGGATGGGAAGCAGGAAAGCTTATATAGCTCTCTTCCATTACCTTATTGTGCATCATGTTCATCCTTTTCCCATGCTAGCAGCAAGCTTCACTCTTCCTGCTGAATTCCATTTTTGACATTCATGATCACATTTGCACAAATTAAGTCTTCCACATTTGGCTTAACACTCTCCAATGTAGATGCCCACTCCACAGAAAAATGTTTTTTATTTGACAACACTAGCCACTCAGGCATGTGACTGATTATTTAGCTTGGGTCCCCTATGTCAAAAACAACAAAATCTTCATACAGTATTAAAAATAACTTTATTATACAGAACATAAAAAAGCTAAGAGCTTTCAAATAAATACTTTCTGATGTGTCATCAACTGCCATTGCTACACCCTTCCACCTCAGAAACAGGAACGTTGGGAGGGGGGTGAGCATGGCTAAGTGAAGACAGCAACTTTACAGAGCTCTGCATTATTAGACATTAAAACAGGAAAAAATATTTATTTTTCTTAGGAAAACATGCCTCGGTCAAATTGATAATAGTTCAGTCTACTCTACCATTGTTTATGAGAATTTTCCTGTCACTTTACTTAGATACAGCTACTTTGAATGAAGATGAGCAATTCAAAGCATTCTCATGCTAACCTTCTTTGAAGAAAGACTAATATCTAGTGACATCTAATCTTCAGGAACTTTCTTTAAAATGGATGGCTTTCAGGAGAACTTAGAAAATCTAAAAGAAAACAATGTTAAACAAACTTAAGTCTTTTTTAAGAAATGCCATGACAGCAACAATGTCAAATTTGTGACATGGAGAATGCCGTCAGTGACATTGATGGCAGACTACTGAATTTTTACTAAAAATACTTTGGCTTCTAAACAAAATAGATGACTTAATAAACAGAGAAAAGAGAAATAACATAAGGATCTTTAGTCTACTATACAAATCAGAAGGAGAAGATTTAAGTTCATTTTCATTTCATTTTTAAATTCCTGGATTCCAGAGATACTGAATCTCTAAGAAGGTTTTTCATATGTTATAGCAAGAGCACACAGAGGCATAGGTACACCTATTTCTTCTTCACCTTCTTTTCCTCCAAGATCAATAGTAATAATTTTTTATCATTTATCAATAAATATCTAATACAAAAATGTCATGGAAGAAAACTTCTTGACAAAATAAGCAACATTCAATAAGAATTGATAATGATTATTCTTCAAAAACAATGGAACTTAAAAAGATGCTGGCCTCTTGTGGAATCTCTTAGGTTAAATCTCTTACATTAAATGCCATTAAATCACAAATCATATTTCCAGCAAAAATAAAAATACAACTTTCAAATGTAATCTTCTTCTTCTTTTGGCTTTTTCCCGGTTAGGGGTCGCCATAGCAGATCACCTGTTCGCTCATGATTGGCAGTGGAGTTTTATGGTGTCGAGTTGCCAGCCTAGTGCCCAACCTTCCACAGAAGGCACACACATGCACACACTCACACCTAGGTCCAATTTAGAGTGTCCAGTCCACCTACAGCATGTCTTTGGGATGTGGGAGGAAACAGGAGCACCCAGAGGAAACCCACTCGACCACAGGGAGGACATACAGACTCCGCACAGAAGGCACCCCAGCCAAGGATCGAACTGGAGAACTTCTTGCTGTGAGGTGGCAACGCTAACCGCTGCACCACCATGGCCGCCCACACAACTTTCAAATGGAATAAAAATATTTAATACCTTGGAAAAAGCTTCTACTTTTGTTAAAAATAATAATTTCTTACCTAAGTCTGAAGACATGGATTGGTCTTCTACTTTAAAAAGATCATCAGACAAAAATACTTGGACTGACATAAAAAAAAAGAAACAAAAAAAAGCTCTATCTCATCAAGCACCAACAAAATCACAAACGCTACAAACAAGCAATGACTGTTATACTGAACATTCTCTTCTTATTTTCACTCACACATTTTTTATAATTGATAATTACCTAGGAAGTTATCTCACTCTTAACAGAAATGAGTTTAAAGCATTCAGATTGGTCAAAATATTTTAACTCAAATATCCATTGTTGTATTATATTTTCCTGTCAAGAAGGATGTTGCAGTACTATTGTGTCACTCAAGATTTAAATTCCCACTTCAGATAACATTTCTCTCCATATTTATTTTAATTAAACTAATAAAACACTTCTATATATTCAATAATACATTCATTATCTTCTAAATATGATGTTATATAGCCCTACTTAGAGTTTAACTTTATAGTTAATCTGACCTTTTTGGAAGGCTCTTGGATCATTCATTTTCTTAGCGGAGCATGTGTGGAGTAAGGTATTTTTTACTTTTATTTTTTGATATACACATAAAAATGTTTTTCCTCTTCCTTATGTTTTATTTTTCATTGGTAGAGAAAGGATTGTACTGCTTTGGTGTCACTAGGTTGTTTTTGTGGAGTTCTGGTTGTATGAGGACAATGTCTTGAGATCAAATTTCTTTCTTACTGTATATAACAGTCTCTGCTGTTAAGTAATAGTGGCTTTACATGGTTTATTCATTGGATAACTTACATTTTTTAGCCTTTTAACAGTTACACTTACCTGATGGCATTCTGATTAAGCTTCCGCTTTAAATGGACTATTTTTTCTAGCTCATCTACTAACTGCAGTGGTGTTTTTTCATACCGCACTCTTCATAGGAAGTCAGCTGTGTTTCCATTAAGCTACTTCCTTTTGTGTAATACATTGATTTTCCATTGGAAGAGCTTTCTTTTCATTTTCTAGTACAATATAAGTAAATTTATATTAAACATACATAAGAGTACTATCAGTATCTGTTAATATTGTATAGCACTGTAAATATTTAATATAGATTTTAGCAGCTTAGAACAGCAGAATTCTTGAACATATTTCAGCCACATTGGCTGTTGAACATCTGAGCTAACTAGATGGAGCTATTTTTGTCATGGTGAGTGTGGTGCTGCAAATTCCATCCATTTGATGTGGTTTGTGGAGGCGAGTATGAGGGTTATCCAAGGTGTTCAGTGATTTTATAGCATGGATGTGAGGTGCTTGACAAGGAGATGGAGTCATTTTTTTTAAGTGAACATTTCCCAGTCTGGGTTATTTGGTTGAAATGGAGCCTGCGGTTCTTGGATGAAGAGTGATGGTGGCTTGTTTCCCGAGGTTTTGCTCTCAGTATTTGTGAATGCTTTCTCTGAGACCAGGCTGAGAACAGGTGTTTTAGAAACTGATCCCTATAGTACGACTGTTTATAGATAGGGTTTACATTGAAGTAAGCCACTTGCACTGGAGGTATGTCTTTTGGAGTTGGGGTAGTCTTACACTGAGAGCATCTCTTTGGGAGTCTGGTCCACTGTTGGCAATTTCTAAGTAGTGGCATTGAGGACATCCAGTAGAATGTAACAAATTGACCTAATCACAGGCATTCAACTCGCCCAGAGAAAATGACTGGTGGAGAAAAAAAAAAAACAAAAAAAAAGTTCTATGTTAGAATAATTTCCTAATGTCTTTTTTTAAGCATTTATTCTAATAAAGAGTCATTTCCCTTTTCAAAAAACATTTAATCAAGGAAAACCCATATGTTCTGAATAGTTGAAAGTAGGAGCAGTTTTAGCATTGTGTTCAATTTTATTTTAGCAATAGCTGCTTACATGGTCTGTGAATTTTGTTATGCTGTGATAGCGAGGCTCCCTGCAAATGAAATATATGGGATAGGGTTGTAATTCTTATTCTTGGAAATGAAAAGGATGAATATGTTTGCTAAGCTAAGGTATAGGTCTCAAAATATTTATTGTAGTATTTTTTTCACTATTTGGAACAGGAAACTTACTTAGTGACAAGGTGTGGTTTTTTTTTGTAAATAATATAAGGTTACTAATGCAAAGGTCACTTTTGCAGTGTTTGCTGTAAATGTTCATTTAGTAATATGATAGACATTCTTGCAGCTTTAAATAAAACTTAGACTATATATAATTTGCATAGTCACTTATTTCTTATATAATATCTTTCAGTTTTAATCATCTTTAAAAATAATATTTGAGTTTAAGAAATTTCTGTTAACTATTCCCACTATTTAAACTTATATATACAAGATATTTCATCAGGTAGTGATCGTAATATCACATATTTCACTGTCTTTTACGTTCTATTTTTGTATACATGAACCAATGATATTTTTATTAAAGAATGGTTTCATATATGTTATGAACATTATATGTTTACAACTCTGAAATTAGTTATATATCTTCTGATAAACTTATTATATTAGTATGCATCTCATGAATGTTACATGAGGAATAGTAATTGTAGCAAAATATAGGAAATAAATTTATATTACTAACTCATGCTGAACAACTTGATGATTTTCATTATGTATACATTTATATAATAACCTACTGTCTTCTCACATAAAAGGATATATATATATATATATATATATATATATATATATATATATATATATATATATATGCATATCAATATGGTTCCATATAAATATATATGCTTAATGGAGTGTCTTACTTAGATCCTTTTTAATTATATCATTATTTATTTATTATTTATTTTCTCACTAATGTATATTTATATTGTTGGAAAGTTGCCTAAATAAATAACAAGTTTGAATATGATTAGATATTTATTCACATATGGATATATATGTATATATACTTGTAATAAGAAAAAAACGAGGTATAAAGAGAAAGATGTAAGAGAAGGGGGGAGAACAGGAAAAAAGAAAAAACATGAACACATATGAAAAGAAGAAAGGGAAATAGAAAGGAAACATAAAGGAGAAAATAAAAAGTGGAAATCTCTCATTCCTTTACATGCATTTGCTCTATATGAGCATATACAGTTTAATTTCTTTATTTTATCTACTTATTATAGCTACAGAATTGTAATTTGAAGTTATATATATTTTATTTATTTTGATAGAATCACATGTTCCTTATTTATCTGGGATACAAGTTTGTTATAATCCTTATCATTCTAAGAGTTTTATCAGATTATACAGAACGTTATAAAATTGTTTTAATATATCTAAACTTGAATGAACAAAACAAGTCCTACAAACAACAGGACTGGGGCTGAATAATGTAAGAAAACTGAGCAAACAAATAAACATGAACTCATAATTAAGTGGTTTCATTCTTTTTCTTTTAAAACTTCATCAGAATAAATCCACTTGAAAACCAAATCAATTTATACACATTTAAAAATGACATCACTAGTTAATTAACCAATCAGTTTCACACAATAAACAAAAACTAATTTAGTAAGTACAAATAAAAATTCCTAAACAGTAAAATAAATTAATCAACATCAAAAACATTAGTAAAAAATATAAAATATATTAAATACATTGAAAAACATGTTAAATACATTGACATTTAAACAAACTCTTAACTGAAATAGTTTCATTTAATCCTGGAATAACATCTGGACTTAAAAATATTTGCCAATTAAGCTCAAGAAACTCAAGATAATTATTAAACTGATTAATAAATGAGTTTGGATCAACTATTTGAACTAAAAAATTCAATTTGTGAAAATAAGAACATGGTAAACTATATATAGGAAGGACATTGTCGGTGTCCTTATTCTTAATAGCTCTGACATGCTCACTAATATGGCAACCTAGCTTTCTTGTGGTGTTGGTAATGTAAAACTTTGGAAGCCACAACAACTAGCTAAATAAACTAAGCCTTCACTCTTACAACTAAATCTTCCTCTGGACCCCAAATTAAAACTGATATGTTTGAAAAAAATGCTGACTACCAGGATAAATGAACCTACAAAATTTACAGCTAGTGCAGGGAAAAGTACCAAAAGGTCCTATACCCCCCACACACACACTTTTTTCATCCTTAAGGTGTTCTAAAAAATATTTTAAATTATGCATTTTCTTAGAAATAAATTTTGGTTCAGTCCCAACTATATCTATCTAGGTTGCTGTATTACTAATGTTTCTGTTTCTGATTAATTTATTTTACTGTTTAGGAATTTTTATTAGTACTTACTAAATTAGTTTTTGTTTATTATGTGTGAGACTGATTGATTAATTAACTGGTGATATAATTTTTAAACGTGTATAAATTGATTTGATTTTTATGTGGATTTATTCAAATGAAGTTCTAAAAGTAAAAGAATGAAAGTGCTTAATTACTAGTTCATGTTTATCTGTTTGCTCAGTTTTCTTACATTATTCGGCCCCAGTTCTGTTGGTTGTAGGGCTTTTTTTGTTTGTTCAAGTGTTTACATGCCTTTTCATTTTAATTTTATTAACATATCTAAACTTGTAAGATTAGATAAAGTTAGTTATGAATGACACAGTCTAAGTATTTTTAGCTATCATTACTTGTTTACTTTTTAGTATTAATATTATTTTAAATATTGGATTATTACTTCATACTAGTTGGTATTCAATTGTCATAGTTTCATTGTAGATTGATTTTTGATAAGACTATGCATTGTTTTTACAATTCAATGGCATCAAAAACATAATGAACTATTGAATATTAAAATTCATATTAATAAACTGGTGTCTGGCACAGCTGACCTGATTCTAATTAGAAGATGCTCAACTGTTATCAATATCAGAACTATATGATTTAACATAGAATGTATTTTAGTTACTCTTTTCATGTTAGTATTATCAACTTTAATTTTATCTGTATATTTTATTAGTAATTGAGCATTTGAATTGAGTTAGTGTTAAGTTTATTTATCTTATTACTTTTTCAAGACATAAGATGTTTAGACTCTTATGCATAACATTTTTAACTACAGCTCTGCCTAATTACCTAATTTATTACTTTGTGTTTTTGTGCTTATAAAGACAAGATTTAGGGGGTAAAGATAGGTTTATGATAAACAGTGACAATAGAAAAAGAAGTTAAGTGGAGGAAATTAGGGTAAATTTATAATACTTTCCTACATGATTATTATTATTATAAAATAGACCATCTTAGGTTATATTTATTTAAAAAATATATTCAGATATACACTATAGCTCTTTATACAACTTTTATGAATATTAAACTCTCTCTATAAGCTGATTTATTAACTGCAGACTTCAATCAGATATTATTTCTCTTTTAACCTTTAACATCCTTAGATAGATAACCTGATAGATTTTTTATTTCTCTATTGGGTTAGGAATCTGGTTAATTCCATGTTTATAACATAGCTGTTATCATTTTCTTTTATTTCTTATATTTTCGTATACAGCCTGAATCACTAGTTCCTTACTCAATATTTATCTAAAAATTTTGCACTGCTCAATATTGTAATGTTTACTTCCATCAAGAAAAATAAAAATATTCAAACACTGGTTCCAGTTTATAGAAGGTTCTCTCTTTGCTATTTCTCTTTACTAGCTTTAAATATTATTGGTATAAACAATTCAAGGAAAAGATCAAATTTAATGCAATTTCTGAATGCAAACAAAGCGCAAGTGTTTTTTCTTCAAGAAACACAAATTAAACATGTAGAAAAAGACATTTGGAATCCAAGCAATTATATGATTCTAGAGCAATCCACTTTTAAATCTAAGAGAAGAGGGATAATGATTCTTTGTGAAAAAATATATACTTTCCATTGCTTATTCATAAGTATGAAGATTAAGATGATCTCTTCATACTTTAGTTGTAAGATTTGATAATAGACTATGGACATTATCGCACCTTTATTGGTTCCCAGGTATGGGACAAAGTTTAGGTAAGAAACATCTAAACTTCTTACTTGGCAATTATAAAGGCAAATGAATTTTAGGTGGTGATTTTAATTGTATATTGAAAGATTCAGATACAAGTGATATAAGGAAACCAAGATTACCATCCACTTACAAAGCTCTCATATAATGGAAAGCATCTCTAAATTGGAAAGATACATTTATCATGAAAAAGTCTTGTTCATTGCTTTATTCTCACCAAGATTATAAACATCGCATTCAAACAAGAATTGATAAAATACTAGTTTCCCAACATTAATTTCAAAGATATCTAGTTTGAATATTTCCTGTGTCCTATTTGGGGATTATGAAGCTCTTATCTTAAAGCTTTAAACCAATTTCAAAAAATTATCTTCCTTAATTGGAATTCCATCTTATATAACTTAAAGAGTTTCAACCTTAGTTGATCTCTGAACTAATTTTTTTGGAAACCAATAACACTCCTAATAGCAATATAGTTATGATCTGAGATATATTAAAAGCTTAGATCTTTGGCAAAATTCTATGTTGGTATAAAATAAAATCAAGGAATGGGACACAGGGTTATAAATAAAATCCATCTCAACGTCTTTTGGCTCAGTTTAAATATACTAAAGATAATAAATTGATCATAAAGAAAATAGAATCAATAAATAAATGATATCTAGATATTTACCTTATAAATCAAATTTGGTTCTAGAAAAATTAAACATGAGTTCCATAGTCATCATATCCAAAACATATACATACTTTATCAAGAAGAATCAAACTGCAATCAAAATGTAAAAATATTTTAGAAGTTAGACATGAACGAAAAAAATAAAAATTCCACAGATATTGGTGATATTCTTGACACATTCAAATGTCATTATATTTCACAAAATCAAAATATTAATAAAGGCATTAAAACCTCTCATTAAGATCTTAAGTCTCTTACTATTAAGAAAATATTACCACAATTAAAAGATGGCTTATATAAACAGATTTATTATTAAGAAATTACAGATAAAATTAAAAAAATAAAATCTAATAAAGCTCAAGGTATAGATGGTATAATAATAGAAATTTATAAACTTTTTCCTCCTACCATAATTTCATTTTTTCACAAAACATTAATTGAGACTCAATCTTAAAAGATCATTCTTCCTTCTTGGAAATACTCAATAATTATTCACATTTTAAAAGAAAATAAAAATTCCAAATTATGCTCTTCTTATAGAACTATCTCGCTTTTGAATAGTGACTATGATAGGCTAAAATAACCTATAAACCAAGTAATCAGCTCTGATCAAGCAGGAATTATTTATCAAAGACATACTCACAATGATATAAAATATATTGTATCTATTATAATTTTTTTGAGCAATGAAAATGAAGAAACTTTATTAATTAGTTTAGACATTGAAAAAGCTTCTGATTCTTTGAATTGGAATTCTTTACTTAAAATCCTAGATATATTTGATTTCCCTGAAAGTTATTTTATTCTTTTAAAGAACATTTATAAAAATAACATTGTTTATATTAAGACTGGTCCCTTCATCTAAGAACAGTTTCCTTTAATTAGAGGTACTAAACAAGGTTGTCCTCTTTCTCCAATTCTGTTTGCTTTAGCCATATAAATCTTTGCTGTTTTAATATGAACAAATTCAAATACTTTTGGCATAGATACCTTTAAGCAATACTCTTCTAAAATTATGCTCTTTACAGATTAACTCATTCTAACTCAAGATCTTCTCTTATTGAACTAGAATCTACAATAAGATTATGTTAATCCATTTCTGGTCTCCATTTTAATCAAACTAGATTATCAACAATCTATTATATAATTTAATTGAAATCCTCAAGATTGGCTATTAATACAAAATGTTAAAATGCACTCTCAAGAAGTGTGTTCACCACTCTCTCGTTCACATTTTAAATAAAATAATTAATTCATTATTTCCATGAAATCATATAGAATAAATAAAATATGGATACTTTTTCTATATCTAAGTTTTTAGTATTATTTAATGTATGTGATGGTTGTGTTTTAAGCAGTGTAAATATTTTTTTTATTATGGACCAGAAGTGCATTAGCAGGAAATGGAAAGCAACCATCTCACAATCTTTTTAAGAATTTATGTCTTTATTGAAAGAAATGCCTTTCAGACAATTTAAAATAAAAGAACTTAGGATTCATCCTAAACCATCCACCAGTAGTCCTTTGAAAAAAGTATATTCTGTTATTGATTTTTAGCTACAAAATCCTGTTTCTATTGTTCAAGGAAGTGAACAAAGGGAACTTTCTGTTGGAGCTCTAATAATTGTATTTATATCTTTGTTGCCTTTGTATATATTGTATATAAGTTCAACTTGTTTCTTATTCCTTTTGACATTATTTTATAATTTATAGCATATTACTATAGTAACTGGAAATGTATTATTTGTTTATTTAAAAAAAAAACAATAATAATTTCTTTGAATAATAAAAAAAAGAAACAGAAACCATTGCTGTGGACTCAGCAATTCCAACCAGTCCAGCTTCGGTTGTGGCTAACTGCTCATCTCTTGCAAAAACAATTTTTATAACAGATCTCTGCTGGAATACTTCACTACTTTCTAACAGCAGGCAAAACATTTTCTGCCTGAATTGTACCAAGTTATTCCATACATCATAAGCATTAACTGCATAACACTGACATACCAAAGGATATCCATGACATCTTTAGCAATACCCTACATTGGTTACACTCTGGGATGTCCTAGTGTAAAGTGGGAGTGAAGTTTGTTTCATTTAATTGCCATAAAAGGCCCTACACCTACAAACTTATTGAGAACTTTGTCATTATTTAATAGCCTGCAGTCACTACATCTGACCTCGATATTGCAGGAACTTTGCCACAAGACCCTACACCTACAAGCTTATTGGGATTTTTGTCATTGTTTAATAAAGTCTATGTTCAGTCATCAAACAGAAAAAGCATTGAACAGCACAGCTCCCCACATGAGGAGTTTTGCTGAATGGCATTTTTGATGAGATTTTCCATTTGATGACTGAACATAAACCCATTTAATAACCTACTGTCACTACATTTGCCATCAATATTGCAGGAGCTCTGCCACAAGGCCCTACACCTACAAACTTATTCACAATTTTGTCATTGTTTAATAGCCTGTAATCACTACATCTGACCTTGTTATTGCAAGAGCTCTGCCATAAATCTCTATACCTACAAGCTTGAGAATGTTGCCATTGTTTAGCAGCCTATGATCACTACATCTGACCTCAGTATTGCAGGAGCTTTGTCACAAGATTCACCACCTACAAACTTATTGAGAATTTTGCCATTGTTTAATAGCCTATAATCACTACATCTGACCTTGTGTATTGCAAAAGCTCTACCACAAGATCCTACACCTACAAGCTTATTTTGAATTTTTGTTATTGTTTAATAGCCTATGGTCACTACATCTGACCTCAGTATTGCAGGATCTCTGCCACATGGCTCTACACCTACAAGTGTGACGATTTTGTTATTGTTTAATAGCCTGCTGTCACTACATCTGACCTCAATATTGCAGGAGCTCTGCCACAATGCCCTATGCCTACAAGCTTATTCAGAATTCTTTATTGTTTAATAGCCTGTGGCCACTACACCTGACCTTGATATTGCTTGAGCTCTGCCACGAGGCCCTACACCTACAAGCTTATTGATAATTTTGCCATTTTTAATAGCCTGCAGTTATTCCATCTGACCTCAGCATTGCAGGAGCTCTGCGACAAGGCCCTACACCTACAAGCTTATTGAGAAATTTGTCATTGTTTAATAGCCTGCAGTAAATACATCTGACTTCAATATTACAGTAGCTCTGCCACAAGGCCCTACACCTATAAGCTTATTGAGAATTATGTCATTGTTTAATGTAAGCATATTTATCTTGAAGCACCTTGTGCATGTTAACTTTAACCAGTTAAATACATGCTTGCTCTGTGACTGAAAGTACCTGTGTAATATTCCAAGCAATCTAAGGACCTCTTACTAAGTTGTCCACTGTCCCATTTTGCTTGACCAGTAGACTGTACTGCATATGTCAGTTATTTAGTCTCAGGAAATGACAGACATCTTGTTTTGATTATATGTCTTTGTTACTATGTTCTCATTATAAACTGATTGCTCTCACTTAAAAATTGAGCTGAGGGTGGGAAGTTCACTCCACTCAGCCTTTGCTTATGTTTAGCTTCACTTTGCTCCCCTATCTTACCCCAAATTCCCACCAACCCCTCTTACTCTAGTATTATACTTCCTACATACATATTTCACTTGTGACTCTTATGCCAAAACCCAAATAAACCCCATTTCTTCTTATTTTGACTATATCTTTATACTCTAGCCTTTAAGTTCCCTCTATTCATCAAATCCCAGAGAAGACACCAGGGCAACCTACCTCTATTCCTTTATAGAAAATACTTCTCTCCTCACCTATCTGCTAACAGCTCTCAGAACCTACCACCACTGAGTCTCCTACTATCCTACAACTTCTTGTTTTTTTCTTTATTCCTTCTTCTCCACTACCTGATATCTATAAAGTACAGATGCCTGTACTTAATTATGCTATTCTTCAGCTTATCCTCTATTCTTCTCCTCATACTGTGACATTTTTCATCCTATCATGACTTAATAATGTCTTGCAATATCTCTCCATCTCTGTCTCAACCACTTATTTATACTTCCTATTTACACTGCCCATACATTGAACCAAACCTGTTTAATATTGCCCCTCATCTTTATTCCAAATATAGGCTGATTAATTGTACTTCAACTCAAACCAAAACAAAATTAAGTGCAAGAATCCTCTCCAATAAACAAGTATGCATAATTCCCCAATATACTCAAATCCTTGTAGGTGGAGATATACACCCTAAACCTGGCCCCACATATCACAATGAACACAGTGATAATTCTCTCCCACACACTTCTGTAATCAAACAGCCAATCCCCAACTCCGGTGATCTAATTTTTGCTGCAATAAATGTTAGAAGTATAAGAAATAAAACTTCTGAACTACATGCCTAGATTTCCCAACATAAGCCTGATGTTCTTGCTGTAACTGAAATTTGGCTTAAACCCAGTATAAATTACTCTGAAGTAGGATTAGGGTGTATATATCCTCCTTATTATTTCTTTCCTTAACATAAACAGTTATAAACAAATATGAATTACTGTCCTTTATATCCCTCCTGGTGACAATATAGATATACTGGAAGATATCCTAGATTGGATATCCATAACAGTTTCACAATAAATAATATTGCTAGGTGATGTGAATTTTAACAGGTTGGACATAAGCTCTAACTCCTCTACATCTAGGATGAACATATATGGTTTTACATAACCAATTAACAGCTACACACATTATAGCAAGACATCAAATTCTCTATTGGACAGCATCCTAGTATCAGACCCCAGTAAATACACCACCAGTGGTACAATGTCAGACTCAATGTGATTATCTTCCAATCTAGACATTTCACACATCCAGTTAAACATGATATATTTATAAAACAACATGTAACCTTTCCAAGTTTTATCCAGAAATGTTCATTAGTACACTATCATCTATTAACTGGAACTTCCTAAAAGTCCTCCTCTTAGATGATGCTGTAATTAAATTCAATACAATTTTTCTAGATATCCAAAATAGCCTTGCTCTTCCTAGAAGGAATAGACTGAAAACAAATAATGTCGCTTGGCTATCCAAAAAGAGTAGAATGCAAATGCAGGATAGAAACAAAGCATGGAAAGAATTGCAAAAATATAAAACACCACAATATCTTGAAAACTTCAGAATGCTTCACAATTGGATGGAAAAGCAAATAAATGAAGAAAAAACTATACTATAATAACTTTCAGAATAATATGAAACACAAACGTAAAACATTTTGGACATCCATTAAAGAAATCTTACATTCCAGCCAAAAATTAAATCCAAAACCCTCTCCAGATAACTCACCACTTAAAAGTACAATACAGTTCAACTCTTATTTAATAGATAGTATATAATTTCTAACAAAAGACTCCCCAGCATCTAATCCCTTCCCTGCCCAATAGCCACATATCACCACATCCACTTTCACCTTTAAACTGTCACCATCATACATAAAATTACTCTTAGCAAACTTAAACCATGCTCTTCTTCAGCTGTTGACCTTCCAAATGTGCATCTAAAAATAGCAGCCAAAACCATTGCCTATCCTGTCTAAATACCTATAAGTATTTCCATGCAGGAATCTCAAGATAGCTCTCACAGGAAAAAGTCACCCATTATCCCGCTGCACAAAGGAAGAAATTCAACAGACATTAATAACTTTAGACCTATAGCAAGCTTATTTCCCCTCATAAAATACTTGAAAAATGCATTCAAAAACAATTGCTAGACTATCTCTTGCAGGGAGAAGTCCTATCTCCTACACAACATGGCTTCCATCCACCCATAGTACTAGCACTGCTCTTCTAACCTATATAGATTATATCAATAAAGCTAGAGATAAAGGCAAACTAGTCTTTGCCATATTTCTAGATGTGTCTAAAGCTTTTGACAAAGTTTGTCACAGCAAACTCCTACTTCAGTTGTCCTAACTAGGACTGTTTCAGCCCACCCTTCTGTGGTTCAAATGCTACCTGTCCAATAGCTATCAATCAGCAAAATGGCACTTCACATGCTCTCCTTACTTCACAGTCACCACCAGTGGACCACAAGGCTCTATCCTTGGTTTCCTCCTCTTTAACATTTTCACCAACACCCTCTGTACTTCCACACAACAAGCCACCCTAATACAATATACAGATTATTCCACTCTCATTTCCACATCTGACAACATTGTACACCTCCAAAAATTTACTCAGGAAGCTTTAACAGCCACTGAAACATGGCTTCATAAACTCACAACTCATGCTCAACCCCCCCAAAAAAGACCAAACTACTACTTTGTTCCCCCCAAATCCCTTTCTTGTGAAAATAAAACAAACAAATGTCAAGTCCTTTCTCTTGATAAAACAACCATGGAAGTCACTTCTCATAGCAAACTATTGGGGTTGATAGTGGATGATAACCTAAAATTTGACCTGCATATACAAAATTGCATAAGAAAAAAACATCAACACTAGGGATGATTTGCAGAGTTAAAAACTTTCTCAGTGAAACAAGTAAAACTACACTTGCCACTACGTATCTCTTCCTTACTTTTCTTTATGGCCTTACTAACCTCCAGGCTTCACAAAATTTAAAACTTGAACAATGCTATAACAAAGTTGCTAAATTTGCAGCACATAGCCCTTTCAGAAACCACTGCTGTATAGCATTGAAAAGTCTAAACTGGTAAAAACTGTCACATCAACTAACATATACACAACTTCTTATCACCCATAAAATTATCCAGCATCCATCTGCCCGGCCAGCACTAAAAAAACTTCTACACAACTATGTTCCCAGTTAGTCATTGTGATCCAGTGACCAAAGCCTCCTGTCTGTCTACAAACCTAGCAAATTGCTGGTTATTGTCTTAATAGTACAATTTTGCTAAGGCCTAGATCTCCTTTCCTGTATCCATCAGGTGTATACCTTTCCTCCCATCATTCAAAACTACTCTGAAAGACATCTTAGCTAAAATCAGGCTCTGTTCTTGCTCAAAATGAAGATAAACCATATCCCTAAATGTGAACCAGTACCTTTCCTTCTTTATACCTCCTTACACTCCATTTTTTACTTCCTTACTGCTATCTAATTCTGTTCCCTGATTTTCTCTCTAAATATACCATAAGCCAGTTTTCCCTCACTTCATATTGTAATTCCTATTTGTATTAGACTAACTTACCTTTAATTTCTCTAAAAACTGTCTAAAATTTCTCTAAATATTAAATGATTGTCATATACCTTATATATTCCTTAACCAATGTTTTTATATTATGTCTAATTTGTTAGAATTATTTAAACTGAAGATATTTTTATTTTATTTTTGAAGATTTTATAATTATTGTTCTTAAAATGTTTTGCAATAATTTGGTGCTTTTCTCTCCAGAACTCTGCTGATTTTCCTCATAATCTAATGCCAATAAATAAATAAATAAAAGCATATAATTACAAAAATAAAAGTAGAACACGTCTTATCATCTTGCATGCAAATACAATTTTCTTTAAGCATAACACAAACAATACCATACTAAAAACATGAATGTTATCTTAAATAGTTCTGACTTTAACTTACAATCAAATTATACAACCTCATTCTTTTAATTAATAACTGTTTAGTGGAACTCTTCAGCAGAGGTTTAGCTGGTTTAACTAGCACCCTGTGCCATCTCACAAAGTAGCTCCTCACCCACTCAGCTCTTCAAATGAAGAGACATAGGAAAAAAAAGACTTCAGCATAAAAAACTGTAGGCAGTCAATTGCCCCCTCCCCCACAACTCTTCAAGTGAAGAGCCAAAAAAAAAAAAAGAAAAGAAGTCTGTGATCAGGTACCTGGGGCTCCTGAAAAGCAGAAGCCAGTCTAGTCCTGTTTCTGCACTGTGCCCCTGACACTCCTATATCTTAGTTAATTTAAAAACATTTTTTTATTTCCTACAGATTATACTCTGAATGGGGCACTACAACACTCAGGTTTTAGTTTAAAAAATATTTTTATTTCTTTGAAACTGTAGTACACTGCTTGCTGCAGTGTGCATTCTCTGCAGTGACAGTGCTCTATTGCTCTGGTTTGTTTTAGTTAAAACATAAATAAAAAAAAAAAAACAAGAAATGCAGCAAACTACAGTTTAGAACACAAAGGAAGCATTACAGTGCATAGGTCTGACCGCAAATGCAATACTGGCTTTTAAAAGCCAGTATATGCATTAAAGGAGAACCACACCCCAAAACTGAAAAATATAAGTTTTTTAGTATAATGTGAACTTTTCTGGATTACTAATGTCTCTGTATCACAGTATGTGGTTACTATTATTTTACAATTGTCATACCTCACATTTACCTGAATAGGGGATGCCATGAGTAGCATGATTTTTATTTTACTGTGAATGCCTTTGCCTTCCTATAGGTTCATAGGTTTATAGGTGTTTACTAGGCTAATGACCACAAGGACTTGTTTAAGCCTAGCTATGCATTTCAAGTCTCTGACAATTTCTGGTGCTCTTGATAAGTATAAGCAGGGGCTTGGGAGGTGAAACATTTATAAGAAGGAGCTTGGAGATGAACCATTTACAGGCTGCCTATGTCCATTAGAGACATGGGGCTAAGTCTACTTCACATGGCTGGGGAGTCTGTCCAGAGAAGGGATAGTCATTAGGATACATACCAGTCTGTCCAGCAGGTCATATTTATTTTCCAGGCAAGGTTTAAGTCTTTTGAATGGATAATTATGATGCTGTTTGTTTTGTGCATATGCAGGAGGTCCTTCAGAGTTGAGTCTGACAATGTCTTGTGTGACATCCTCTCTACCCTGGGCCAATAATCAAGCAGTCTCAATCCTCACCACTGACATGGGTGAGAGATAGTCACTGAAAACAGGAATGGATTTACACAGTATTTTAAGATGCAGCTCTCTGCATTATGCACAGTTTCCCCAAAGAGCACACAGGGAACATGGTCCAGACCTGGGACTGGATTCCTATTTCTCCTGATCCCAAACAAAACTCACTTTGGAGCATTGTGTCCCAGTACCAAGTAGTTGACACACACACACACACACACACACACACACACACACACACACACACACACACACACACACACACACACACACACACACACACACACACACACACACTCCTGGGAAAGGCTGGCACAGACTTACTAGCTGTACCCCTTCTGCTCAGACTATAATATAACCACGCTGCCACCAGACAGCCACTGTAATGCTGTTACAAGGGCATCCAATTATACCAAGTAAAATCAATACTAATATAAATGGTAGAGTGTAACCAAAGCAGCAAGGTTTTTTGGAGTGGTCAAAATGTCACCAAAATAAGCACAACTACTCTGAAGATATTAAAAGCATTCCCTAAAAGATTGGCCACAATAAAAGGTATAAAAATATTTAATAATAAATAATAAAATAGAAAACATTAGAATACTAAATATCTAAGTGTAATATACACCAGAGTTTGAATCACAGGAGAAATAAAAATAACACAGTTGGACAGATTCTATCAGATGCAAAAAAAATAATACCTAACTAATCTCATTATATCACCTGACTGTCTAAAGAATAACTCATCCTTAGCTAACTTAATTAATACAGCAAGGCAAGGTAGGATGCTGAGATGTTTACTTCCACAAGGCAACGTGATATGCTTTTAACATCTAACTGAACTAGCTCAACTAGTTGACTGTGATAACTGGCATAGATCTTTATATCAGGTTCCAAAGAAATCAAAACAAAACAAACTGCTGTCAGAGTTTCATCCTGTCAGTGTTGGTTATGGAATGATATCACATTTGATCACCTGACTCGGGTGCAGTACACACTCAGAGCTTTGTTAAGATCTGCTGCAATATCTAAAAGCTATAGCACAATTTCAAATTCTTTGTATAAACATAAACATAAACATTTATCACATATCAGTTTGTCTGACAATTAACTGGTGTCAGTAAACATGAGACAATTTCTACATTGCTTCATGATACCCATATCTACCAAGCTATTAATAGAGATAGTGAGAAAGTTCATATCTATGGCAGCAGACCCTTTTTTGAAAGTTGGAGTGAGAATACAAAGTAATGTCAGGAGTATTCAGTTTGCAACTCTGGTGGCAGTGCTTCTCATTGCAAACTAGTTGTCATGTGTGTAACCAGGTATTGGTGAAATTTCAATGGTGTGTTTACAGGTAAAATGTCAGCTCTAGGTGTTTCTGGCTCTATAGGACACTGCCAAACACTTGAGGGGAAACTAATAAGTAGACCCAGATGATTCATGGCTAAAATATTTAGGCAGATATTCTGAAGTTAGAAAGAAATCGAGCAGTACTTACTAAAAATAAAGAATTAGATTGCCAAGAATGATAAAAACAGGAGAGTCACCTGACTACTACTAGCATTCACTTCACCACAGCTTCAGTTTTCTGGGATACAATGCTCCTTTGTTTCTTCTCTCACCACAAGCAAAACAGTAGCACCAATCCCAAGATGAGAAGCAGGCCACAGCCTGTTTGGTGATCCACAGTCTAGTTCCAGATGATGTAATGGTCTGAAGGCTTGTTGTAGCCTTTTCCTTGTTAGTGTCTTGAACAGCAACCAGACCAATTAGGAAGGTCAAGCAGAGACACTCACTTCCCAACCAGAAAGTGTCAGGAATATATGTACTCTGCTCCTTCTCTCACCAAGAGCAAAATATAAGCACAGATTCCAAGCTGGCACCTATGAATCAGTTATTATGCTTTCTGGTGATGAGCAGTCCCCAGGACATAATGTCCATATGCTCCTTCACTCACCAGGATCAAAAGAGAAGCACTAATCCCAAGATGACTACTGAGAGGCTGAATGTGGGATATCCAGTAATTAGAGGTGTTGAAGTAGATGTTGCAGATGGCAAGATGGAAAAATAGGTTAATATCATAAGAGCTGTAGTGTGCACTATGCAGTTAAATATGAAAGGGGGGGGTAAATTAAGCTTTAGCTATCTAAATGAAGAGTCACTCATTTTACAATAGCAAGCTGGATTGGAAGGAATGGGCACTTTGTATTTTGGTTCTGTACAATACAGTGGGATGGCCAATAAATGTAAATAGTTGCTGGACAATGATTTCACAAAATGATAACTTTGTGCTTACTCACAATAGCCAGTGAAAGAAGATTGGGAAGGAGATATGTGGTCAAATTAACATAAGGGGCAGGCAACTAGAAAGGCAGTTAAGTTTAAAAACATAACAGCACCAAGGTGGGATGGTGAGGAAAAAATTTCTTTGTGATTCACAAAAGACACAGCTGTTGTCTCTTTCCTGTTTAAAATATGCAATTAAAGGCAGAATACAAGTAAAACACAGTGCAAAGAAAATCAATCACAATATAAACTAAATAGAAGAAGGCAGTAAAGCAACACAAAATACAAGAAAACAAAAGCAAACTAACCTTCCCTCGCAGCAAGCTGTGGCAGAGTCTGATGTCATTTTAGAAGGACAGAGAGAAATCTCGTTACGTGGATGATTTATTTTTTATTAAAGAAGGAGACATCATAGACTGTGAAACAATCTTAGATGAAATGAATACAAGTTTTTAAAAATTCTCTTTCTTTACCATGGGGTTGGAGGTACATATTTTAAATATTCTATTAAAATGGGATGTTAAGGGTAGGTCTTTTGGAAGCAGTATATTTAGAACAAATACATTTTCCAACTGTTACCTGTACCAAAACAGTAATCATCCTAAGTTTATAAAGAATAATATTCCCCGTGGACAAGGTATTCAAGCTTTCAGTCTTATGATGAAGATACTTTTGATAAAGAAATTAAATTTATTATCTCCCTGTTCCTGGCTAGAGGTTATACTGATTCTGTATTAGCTGTGAATGCAGCTGAGGTTAAAAGCAAGAGAGCTTCTTTTTTTGCTACTATTTTGCATCAACCTCTTATTGTTCAAAAAATCATGTCCACTGTTAATAGAAATAGAAACGTTAATAATAATTTACTTTGTGCTTTGGATATGTCTGTAGACAATTTTGCTATCAGGAAGATAATCCAGGACAACTGGCAGATTATAAAAGGTACTGCAGACTTATGGAAGGCTGTGGGGAAAACTGTCATTTGTTTATAAAAAGAATTGAAAAGTAAAGACTATTACAGCATGATAGTAGTCTGGTTAAACCTACCCTTATTGATAGACTGAAAGGCACTTATAAGTGTGGGTTCTGCATTGCCTGCAGATTATATATATATATATATATATATATATATATATATATATATATATATAAGAGTAGTTATATTATGTTACTACACGGTAACATTGTACTGACAGCCGGGGGGGGGGGTTACTTGTACTTCTACTGGAATTGTTTATATCAGTGTATGCATTGGATGTGAAGCCTTTTACATAGGTGTGGCCTCAAACACCTTCAATAAAAGGATAAAGGAGCATATTTATGCTTTAAATACTAAGAATCCTGGTAATGAGCTGTTTAAGCACAGTATCACATGTACGAATTTTAGTAAATGTCTCTTTTTTGTGTTAGAACAAGTGCCAGTAGATAAAGGGGGGGACTTTATACAGAAAAAAAATATCTGTGGCAGATCAAGCTACAAGCTGACCAATAAGATGGTTTAAATGAGGTGATTAATATTAAGTGCTTTCTTAAGGACAGAAGTCAAAAAATTTGTATAATGTTATGGTGGGGACAATGATTTTTTTCCTGTATTTTTTTGTTGTTGTTTTTACCAGTTTGTGTCTTTAAAAATTTGAATTGCAATTCAACAATTTTATTGTCCTATTATGTTTTTTATATAAAAAGATTTGCATTTGAATGCAAAGTTTTTTTCTGATGAAGCCCTTTGGATGAAAAGTGGATACATAAACTTGTGTTATGTTTAAATTGATCACATTCATTCCTCCCAGTCTCAGTATAGCAAGTGGATTTTTGCTTTTACTTAACAAAAAAATCTGCTTCAATTCTTTATATATAGAAAGTATGTGAAAATTAATAACAAAGTGTAAACGTATAACTCACTTAATAGCCACTAGGAAAGAAACATCATTGTTATAGAGCCCATACAGAGAACAAAGAAACAGTCTTTAACTTAGGTCATAGATTTTGATTGATTACTCACAGTTAGACGTTGCCCGTTTGATTCTCAGAGCGTCTTCTGTGTGGCAACATGCATGAATGGGCATTCCTTCGTTGAAGGTTGTGTATTAGGCCCGGCAAGCCAGCACGTAAAACTCTACTGCCAATCATTTAGTGGACCGGAGTTCCGCTGTGGCGACCCCTAACCGGGAAAAGCCAAAAGACACAAACATAACAGCTTTTAGCAACAGTATTAGGAGCATTAAAACATCCATGACTAACTGTTGCAGGTTCAGTGCCCATCAACATAAATTGTGGTGATGCCAACATCTCATATTTTATTTATTTTTTTTATTTTACATTTGTTTGCCGGGATGGTCTGACTGGGACAGTGCCCATTTTCAGCGGAGGCCCAGGGACAAAAGCTGCAATTATACATATATAGAGAGAGAAAAATCACTGAACCAAACCTTGGCAGGAAAGGCACATCAAAAAATCTCAGTAAAGGAGAACCATCTCATGTCAAAATGTTTATTAGGTGAGTGCTTTCACAGTACATTCAAACTGCTTCATCAGACCTAGTATAACTAAAACCAGTCATTTTTAAAACAACATTCAACCAATAGACTTCCTAAATCATTCCGTATTATATGACATCATTAATGACTAATTACACTCTTAAAGGAAAAGGCAAATTGTAACCACAGAATAATCATGAAACACATTGCAATATAGAAAACACACATCCCCCTGTTCTTTTCTAAAATTATACATATAAATAAACATCATGTGGAACTATATATAAAATATGTGTAACATATTCTTATTTAAAACTACACATTAGATATACTGAAAAAATAATAACTAGAACAGACAATGTACCTCTTTTCAACATGCACATAATGTAGACCTAAAATGATATCTAAATATCAAAACAAATGTTATACACTATGAATGCATATGATAAAAAACTTTTGAATACACAAAAACATGATAAAACTAAATCAAACACATGGAATCTGTTTCATAGTCATGTTATTTGTGCAGAGGTCTATTCCTGAGTACAGGTTTTATACATATTTTATCATTTAGCTTTCTGCCTCTGTTCGCCCTCATCCTAATTATCCAATGAAGATCTAATGCCTCAACTCTATTTTTTATGTCACCTCCTCGGTTACCTACATGTATAACCTCTATGGCCAAGAACCTAAACTCATGGGTGATACCTTCTGCCAATACATGTTTGGCCAGGGCATTAGTACTAATGGAATTATTTATACTATATATGTATTTCCTGATGCGGTCACTCAAGCATCTGTCTGTCTTACCTATATAAAAACTATGACACTGTTGACAGACAGCTAAATACACCAAATGACATGTATTGCAGTTGGCTACTACTCCAAATCTAATGCATTTATCTGTATTGGGGTGTAAAAATACCCCACTACTATCCAGGTATTTAAAACAATTACAGTTCAAACATGGAAATGTGCCCTGAACTGTCCCTCCATACGTGTTGGTTCTATTTTGTTTATCATAGCACAACATCCTGTTTAAATTCTTTTTGTTTTTATAGACAAAATGTGGTCTAGCTCCCACTATATTGTTGACTTCAGGGTCTAATGTAAGTACAGGAAATGGGAAGAAGAACATTTACTGGGAGTTAGACAGGAGGTTGTTTTCTACAGGAGGTTTGTTGATGACCTTTTCCTGGTATGGGAAGGTAGTGAAGACAGTTTAACTGAGTTTTACAACAGGCTGAATGGCACCACCACATTCTTGAGATTTACCATGAGTAGCTCTAGAGAAAAGATAAATTTCTTGGACGTCACTGTTACATTGTTGGCAGATAACACTATAACAACTAAGACCTATCATAAGGAGTGTCACATAAATGCATACCTACATTGTAGAAGTATACATCCCTGTCATATATTTAAAAATATAATCAAAGGCAAGGTTTAAGGGCCTCGAGGCTTAATGCTGCTGATGCAGATTTTCAGGTTGAGATTTATAGTTTGGTGAAAAGGTTTAAGGATAGAGGTTACCATGATTCAGATACAGATAATATATTATGGGTAGTTAAAGGAATGAGACATACACAAGGGAAGTCTTATTTCTCTGATGAATCATGGCATCAAGTAGAACTTATAATTATACATGTTTACCACTCACTTATTCTAGTAATATTAGGCAGGTTGAGAAGATTATGAAGAAGCATAGGCAAGTACTTACATTAGACCCTGAAGTCAATGATATAGTGGGATTTAGACCATATTTTGCTTATAAAAACAAAACGAATTTAAAGAGGATGTTGTGTTATGATAAACAAAATAGAAACAATACATATAGAAGGACAGTTCAGGACACATTTCCATGTTTGAACTGTAATTGGTGTAAATACCTGTATAGTAGTGGGGTATTTTTACACCCCAGTACAGGTAAATGCATTAGATATGGAGTAGTAGCCAACTGCAATACGTGTCATTTGATGTATTTAGTGGTCTGTCAACAGTGTCATAGTTTTTATATAGGTAAGACAGACAGACACTTGCATGACTGCATCAAGGATCACATATATAGTATAAATAATTCCATTAGTACTAATTCCCTGGCCAAACATGTATTGGCAGAAGGTATCACCCACGAGTTTAGGTTCATGGCCATAGAGGTTATACATGTAGGTAACCGAGGAGGTGACATAAAAAATAGAGTTAAGGCATTAGAACTTAATTGGATAATTAGGATGAGGGTGAACAGAGGCAGAGGGCTAAATGATAAAATGTGTATAAAACCTGTACTCAGAAACAGACCTCTGCACAAATAACATGACTATGAAACAGATTCTATGTGTTTGATTTTGTTTTATCATGTTTTTGTGTCTTCAAAAGCTTTTTATCGTATCCATTTATAGTGTACAACATTTGTTTTGATATTTATTTATCATTTTAGTTCTACATTATATGCATGTTGAAAGGAGGTAAATTGTCTGTTTTATTTATTATTTCTTCAGGGGTTCCCATCAGCATCTCGAATGCTGACAATATCAAATCCGATATTGTCACCTCGAGAATGCCGAAAGTGCAGAACATCGAACTGGTAAACGGAAATCTCCGTAAGGGGAGATTTCTGTTTACTTCAATGTAGTGCGGTCTAGGAGTTGGTATATTTAAGTAGCGGGAGGTGTGGAGGATGCAGGGGGGCTTGCCCCCCTGCCTACCCTCTTTAGTTTTTTTTTTGCATCGGCATTCAAAAATTGAATAGTTCGATCATGTCAGTTCGACATGTAGTGATTTGAACTATTCAATTTTTGAAATGCTGATATAGACACTTATTTTCAGTATATCTAATATGTAGTTTTAACTAAGAATATGTTGCTCACATTTTTATATATAGTTGCACATAAGGATGTATATTTTTTCAGAAAAGAACATGGGGATGTGTCCTTTCTATATTGCAATGTGTTTTATGATTATTTAGTGGTTGCAATTTGCCTTTTCCTTTAAGAGTGAGATTAGTCATTAATGATGTCATATAATAGGGAATGATTTAGGAAGTCTATTGGTTGAATGTATATATATATATATATATATATATATATATATATATATATATATATATATATATATATGTGTGTGTGTGTGTGTGTGTGTGTGTGTGTGTGTGTGTGTATATATATATATATATATATGGTTCTAGGACGGAAGATCGAAACAGACAAGACCGACACCGACTTCACCGGCCAAACACCACGACAGGATGAAAATGTACAAACCACACCCACAGGTAAGGGGTAAAATTAAGCGCTAAGCCTACCATGTTCAGGTAAGGTGGCAGTGTTATGCATGTGTTAAATCTAAAACCCTTACCTGAACATGGTAGTTCCGTCCTAGAACCATATATATATATATATATATATATATATATATATATATATATATATATATATATACAGTATATATAAATATGTAAATGTATATATAATATGTGTATATCTACCTATATATATATATATATATATATATATATATATATATATACATATATAGGTGTACTTCATAAAATCAACAGACCATTTGATCGACATTCATTTGGTCGACAGTTCGTTTGGTGGACAACCAGTATTCAAGGCACTTAACAGGGATTTGCCCCCCTCCCCAATGTTGTGCGATCTTGGAGTTGATATATATAGTTAGGGAGAGTGTTGGGGTACAACAAAAACTACACATTTTAAATGAAAATAGGTGGGAGGCTTCACCTCCCAATTATATATATCAACTCCAGGATCGCACAACATTGGGGAGGGGGCAAATCCCAGGATTTTGTTTTGAATACTGGTTGTTGAGCAAATGACCTGTCGACCAAATGAATGTCGATCAAATGGTCTGTCGATCTTATGAAGTAGACCTATATATATATATATATATATATATATATATATATGTGTGTGTGTGTGTGTGTGTATATATATATCTATATATATATATATATATATATATATATATATATATATATATATATATATATATATATTATATATACATACATAGAAATTTCAACTCACAGATATGCTCTGAGCTAGTGCAAAATAACACAAAATATACTGAACCCACTGATATTGTCAACATCCTGGCAGATAGATCCAGTGCAAACTTTACCTCCCCTCTCACCCCCAGAAGGGCCCACAACAATACCGGAAATGTGTAGTGTCCCAGAAATCACAGATGCACAGGTGAAAACAGCCCTTTCAAAAGCCAAAAGCACTGCATCAATGGGGCCAGATGGTATCCCAGGCTGTGTCTTGCATGAACTACAGAACAAACTAACCCCCCACCTAAACACACTGTTCAACCTCAGCCTCTCCACAGGCTACATGCCCATAGAATGGCACACAGCAACGGTTATTCCGCTCCACAAAGGAGGGGCCACAACTGACCCTGGTAACTCTCGCCCCATAAGCCTGACTAGCCTGGTCTGCAAGGTTATGGAGTGCATCATCATGGAACTCATTAACAAAGACATTGGGAACCTCCAAACACTTGATCTGACCCAGTTCGGCTTTGTTAAGGGCAGATCATGCCCACTAAACCTGGTTGACTTCTTTGAGACAGTCACCAAGGCCATAGATGAGGGGAAGGTAGTTCACACAGCCTTCCTTGACCTTGCCAAGGCTTTTGACACCATTTCCCACTCTGGAATTATAGAAAAACTCACCATCCTAAACATAAACACCTACGTCACGAGACGGGTTGCCAACTGGCTTACACGGTAAGAATAGCGGGCTCCAGGTCCGACTCTAAACCAGTCAGAAGTGGTGCCCCACAAGGCTTGGTCCTGGCACCCCTACTGTTCACCATATACTTATCATAAGTTCAGGCAAACACAGGAAGACTATGGCTAACCAATTTTGCCGATGACTGCAAACTGGGAGCCATAATTGACTCTCCAGCTGACTCAGACATTCTCCAAAAGGGCCTTTCTGAGATGGACACCTGGTGTCAAAGTCATGGTTTCAATCTGTTGTTGTGTCTTTCGGCTTTTCCCGGTTAGGGGTCACCACAGCGTAACTCCAGTCCGCTAATGATTGGCAGTAGATTTTTACATGCCGTGTTGCCGGCCCTGACGCACAACCTTCAACGAAGGTACGCCCATTCACGCATGTCTCTACACAGAAGATGCTCTAGCTGGGAATCGAACAAGACAAATAGGTTCATAGGTTCATAGGTTTATACTAGGCTATCTGCCCTAAGGCATTTATAAGCCCCTCAGTTAAGTTTATGTAGCTTAGCTTACCCTAGATGTTAGATATAATGCCCATTAGTTTGTTGTGCCTCTGTCAGCAGTGACAGAGATGATTCCCAGGTAAACCTACATCTCCCATCCACCGGGTCAGATTTCTTCTGAACAGAGCGGCCAGGGTGCTCTGCCTCTCACATGGACGATTTTATTCCCACAGCATGGGAGTCTCAGTCTAAATTATCTAAATCCTCCAGCACATCCCTATTATATATCTGTGCTAAGTTTAAGTCACTTGCTCTGTGGGTGGTGGTGGTTTTTTTTTGAGGAGGAGAGCATAGCCATTAATTGGGTTGGTCAGTCATATGTGTATGTCAGGCACACAGTGAACTCTGGGAGAGAATGGTGCAACTGAATAGATTGGAGTTTCTTCAGTCTGGCAGTATATGACAGTTTTGGAGTCCTTCCCTTTTTTGGTGAGGAACTTTTGGGTGGGGTCTTGCAGGTGGCTGCAGGTGCATTGGACATATTGTACACTATCATTGGTCTGATAAGTGGTCTGTATAGGGAAGAGTACAGGGAAACAATGAATCATGATTCCTTGGATGATTGATCTCCTGTAGAGAAGGATTTTGAACCACTTTAGTCTTTGAACCACTTTTAGAGAGGCCATCAAAGTCAAAATCCAGAGGTCACCTGATACCCCCCCACCCTGATAACCTCTTCTGTGTCTATATGGTGTAGCTTATGGTAGCTTTGCTTTAGCTTGGGTTCCTATGTTTTTTTTATGCTTTATACACTTTTTATAACTTCAGGCCATGGCTCTGGCACCCCACCATCAGTTGAAGTGAGACGGTGTGAAGGATGTCTGTGTCCGGTGTCCCTAGCCATCCACATCCAAAAATGCATAGTCATCCTGTTTGGGAAAAACAAAACACCCATGAATTACCACATAGGTGGCAGCCCCTTTAATACAGAAGAGGTAATAAGAGATCTGGGGACACAGGTAGATAGTAATCTCTCCTCTGACAATCATATTGCCAAAGTAGTTAGGAAATCCTTCTATGTAGCCCATCTAATTACTAAAGGGTTTGCATCTAGAAATAAAGATGTTATAGTGCCCTTCTACTCATCACTCATCAGACCCATCATAGAGTACAATGCCTCATTTGGGATGTACCTCACAAGACACTTTCAACAGCTGGAAAGACCACAAAAGTACCTCACCAAGAGGATTACTGGCCTCAGACATATGTCCTATACAGCCCGACTGGAAAAACTCCAGCTGTACTCAGTCGCATATCACTTACTCAGAGGTGATCTCTGCCTGACTTACAAATCCATGTCCAACTCAGAATTGATGGACATGTTCCACCAAAAGAAATCCAAGTCAGTGAGAGCCACTCGCTCTAGTGAGCTAAACCTTGCCACAACAATAAATAGAACATGCTGGAGGGATAGATTCCTGTCACAGAGACTCCCCATGCTTTGGAACAAAATTCCTAACTACATTAGGCAGACCCCCTCACTAACACTCTTCAAAAGAAACCTTGACGAGTGGATGGGTAACAGAAAATACACCCCTGGGATTACTTCATTGGCTCTTCTTGACAAAGGCTCAGTTAATTAATCAATAAGGCGGCGAAAGCTGACACACTCTGGCTAGGCTTGTAAATGCCCTCAGGCAGATAGCCTAGTACCCACCTATGAACCTATGAACCTATATAATTTTATAAATGTGTATACAGTGTATATATGGGTGTCTATCAGATTATCGATATTTAAAAACTTTGAACATCATACGGACGAGAGCATATGATCGAAGTTTCGAAACTTCGAACATTTTGAATGGAGAATGCTGTACAGCACAGAACAAGAAATTAACCATTTTCCTCAATGTAGTGGAATCTCGGAGTTGGTATATTTAATTAGGAAGGAGATGTGTGGGTGCAGGTAGCACCCCCCCCCTGCAAAAAAGTAAAAAAAAAAATGTTTTTATTTTTTATTTATTTTAGTTTCAGTTTCAAAACTTTGATTATATGGTCTCAACCATATGATGTTCGAAGTTTACTTAGGTAATCTAACAGGGACCCGTATATACACATACATAAACACCCCCCCTCACACACTCACACACACACACACACACACACACACACACACACACACACACACACACACACACACACTCACAAATATATATATATATATATATATATATATATATATATATATATATATATATATATATATTTATATATATATATATATATATATATATATATATATATATATATATATATATATATCAGATGATAGAAATTTCATATGACTGAAACTCATTTGACTGAGACCGTAAGACTGAAATTTCAAAATGCTGAAAAATCACTTGACTGAAATGCATAATACTGAAATTTTACAATACTAAATTTCAACATACTGATTTGTAAAATGGACGATATAAAACCAGAACAGGTGGGAGGCTATATATATATCAGCACATACTACTTACTGGCAACTAGGATAATAAAAGCTTTTGGGTGAAGAGGAATTAAAGCATTAAAGATGAAAGACCAGGAATGGAAGTATTCATGCTAGGAAGAGCATACTGTAATTAGATTATGTCCATAGATATATAGCATTAGCATTTAGCTGTTTTCTGGATGTGTGCTTCTAGTTCATAGGTTCATAGGTGTGTTCTAGGCTAATGGCCCTGGAGCCTTTACAAGCCTAGCTCATAGAAGTGCCCTGGCATCGTGCCGCCTGAGGTTAGTTTCCAGTGCGTCTATCAAGTAGAGTCACTGGAGTGATCACTTGAAAAGGGTCAGCGAGTTGCCGTGCTTGGCATGTATGTGAAGTATATTCCAGAGCTTTGGCAGTCTCTGGGTGAGGAACCTGTCCCTCCAGCATGTTCTATTGATTGTGGTAATGAGGTTGAGGTCTCTGGAGCATGTGGTGTGGAGGGATTGGGATTTCTTTAGATGTAGCATTTCTATTAGAGCTGGGTCAGACATGGCTTTGTAAGTCAAGCAGACGTCACCTCTAAGTTGGTGATATACGACAGAATAGCTGGAGTCTTTTGAGTTTGTCCATGTAGGACATGTGCTTAATGCCTAGGATCCTCTTTGTCAGGTACTTCTGTGGCCTCTCCAGCTGTTGCAGGTGTCTATAGAGGTACATGCCAAATGGGGCATTATATTCAATGATTGGGCTAATGAGGGAAGAGTAGAGAGTGATGATGACCTCTTTTTTCCTAGATGCAAAACCCTTGGTAATGAGATGTGCCGCATAGAAGGACTTTCTCACCACACTGGTAATGTGGTGGTCGAAGGAGCAGTTGCTATCAACCTGCATCCCCAGATCTCTTATAACCCCTTCAGTGTTCAGTGCACTCCCATCAATGTGGCAATTAGTGGAAACTGAGTTTTTACCAAAGGGGATGATGATGCATTTTTTGGCATTAAGCTTAAGGCCATGGTTTTGACACCAGTCACTGGTCTCAGTGAGCCCTTTTTGTAGAATGTCTGCATCACTTGGGAAGTTAATAATGATTCCCAGCTTGCAGTCATCTGCGAACCTGGTCAGCCAGAGTCCCTTTGTGTTGGTCTGGACATCTGAAAAGTAGATGCTGAACAGGAGAGGACCCAGGACTGATCCCTGTGGGACTCCACTTGTGACTGGTTGGCAGTCTGACTTGGAGTCCGCTACTTTCACACTGTGTGTTCAATCTGTGAGCCAATTTACAACCCACCTAGTGATATAGGGGCTGATGCCTAGTCGGCTGAGTTTATCAATAATTCCCGAGTGAGGAATGGTATCAAAGGCCTTGGCTAGATCAAGGTAGGCTGTATGCACTGTCTTTCTTTCATCCACAGCCTTGGTGACTGACTCAAAGAAGTCAACCAGATTAAGCAGGCATGATCTCCCTTTCACAAAGCAAAATTACGCGGGGTCTAAAGTTTGGAGATTTCCTATATCTTTGTTAATCAGGTTCATGATGATGTGCTCCATAGCTTTACATATCAGACTTGTCAGGCTAATGGGGCAATAATTCCCAGGGTCTGTAATTGCTCCCCCTTTATGGAGAGGGATGACTGTAGCAGTGCGCCATTCAGTAGGGAGAAAACCTGAGGTGAAGCTGTGTCTGTACAAGGCACACAGATGTGGTGCCAGTTCGCTTTGTAGTTCATGTAGAACACAGCCAGGGGTATTATTGGGTCCTGTGGAAGCTGTATTGTTGGCCTTGGACAATGTAGCTTTAACCTGTGCTGCAGTAATGCTGTGTGCCTGGCAGCCTTCTGGTATTGTGATTGGTCCTTTGGGGGGGAAGGGTATATTTGGCACTGAATCTGTGGGTCAGTATGTTGGCAATATTTGTTGGCTGAAATTAGAAGGTACCATTGTGCAGTATATCAGAGCAAATCTGGGTATTGCTGTGGAGGTACCTGATATAACTATAGAAGGCTTTGTGATTGTTTTTAGTGTCTGCCATAATTCTGCCTTCATAGCTGGCTTCAGATGATTTGATGAGGGATCTCAACTTTTGCTGAAGCTAATAAGGGAGTTTTTCCAGTCCTGGGACTTCATCTTTTTTTGCAATAGTTTCTTCCTTCTGTTGTAGAGTTTATTAATGACAGGGGACCATCAGATTGGCTTCCTTTTTTTGGAGGAGGCCATTTTGGTTCTGTTGTATATGGCTAGTTCCATGCATTTGTGTACATGTTCGTACAGTGCATTGGTGTATGATTCAACAGTCATACAGCTATTTTCCATTGGCATGGGTGCTGTGAAGTTAGTCACCTTTGTTTTTACGAGTCCAAAGTCAACTTTGTAGAAGTTTTTCAAGGTGATTACCTTTGCGGGGGTGTGGGTGAGCTGTGGATTTCCATGGTGATTAGTTTATGGTCAGATCTGACCAGGGAAGGATTGACTATTGGTGTAGAGCAACAATCACTCATGTAGTAATAACCAGGTCAAGGATATTGCTTCCTCTAGTGGGAGTCAGAATGAGCTGGTCCAGGGCATTGGAATGAATTCCAGGAAGCACTGGGCCAGTGTATTGGTGCTTGAATAGTTTTTCCAGTTGATAGAGGAGTAGTTGAAGTCTCCTAGTAAGAGAGTGTTGGATTGGACCTTGATAGATTCCAGAGAGCTTAGGAACATAGACTGAGAATCTAGGGACATGGTTGGGGACCTATAGCAGGTTATGACCTGGATCGCTGTCTTACCTAATGTTAGTTGTACCTGAAGTATCTCAGTTGCGTTATGCTGGGCTGCTAATCTGTAGGTGTGCATATCCTTTATGAATATGAAGATATCACCGCTTTTGTAGCTTTGGTCCATGTTTTGGGGTCGAAAGGTGTGGAATGAGTTATAGCCTGGTAACACAGGGGTGCTTTCTGCCGCTTTAATCCAGGTCTCCGTTACAGCACAAATGCCGATATTCTCCATTTTGAGGAGTGCTTCCAGTGAGTGCATCTTGAGATTTAGACTTCTAGCATTGAGCAGCATGACCCTCAGATTGCATATATTTATATCTGTTATGGTGGTAATTTGGTCTTTGGAACACCACCTAAAGAAGGCAGTGTAGGGTTGGAAAGAGTCTTAGCCAGTACCCAGAAACCCAGGGATGACAGATGTAGGCAATCTCTGGCAGAGCATTGAGGTCTGTCAGTCATATCATCCCAAGCAGACATATATTGGATCCCATTAGAATGATGCCAGAAACAAAAAAATATATATTTTTTGTACTGTGGTATAATTTTGGGTAACAGTAGGATACTGCTTAGGGCTAGGGTCATACCTGCCTGGGCCACATAATACATTATCTCCACCATGTCTCTTTTTATGTAGACCAGGGAGGTGTGTCTCAGGTCATTCACACCCACATGGACAATGACAGAGTCATACCTGTACTTGTTGTGGAGTGACCTGAGTGCATGTGTTATGTGCTGGATTCTGGCACCTGATAGACAGCTAACTGTTACCTTCTCCGTATTCAACCTAGTAAGTGGGAATTCTGTGTGCCTCACTATTGAGTTACCTATGATTATTATTTTGGGCTAGGTGTTTAGCCTTAGGGGGTTAGGTTGAGGGCACACTGTGGAGGTGAGCTATGTGTCCTGCATTTTGTGCTGTGTTGTGAACAAAATTTTGGCTAAGAGCTTGTTTGTTTAAGAAGGAATGGGATAGATTCCCAAAATGTAGGGCCTAGTGGAGAGAGACAGAAGCAGTGATCTGCACATTGAAGTTTTGTTTTAGGGGCCTGCAGTGCGGGAGCTGAATTATCCAGGTTTCTAATGTTATAGGATAGGGATTCTTATTAGTTTTGCTGCTAATAATGAGAAGGTTTGGTTCTGTAAAAGCTTGAATAGTTGTGAGCCAAACAGAAGGTCTGTCCTTTGTTTGACTGGGACCCATTTTGCTTTTTGTAGAGTATTTTAGTGGTTTTCTTGATTTTGTTAAAGTGTTATGAACCTGCAGATTTTGTTTGTGAGCATTTCAATGAGTGAGTAGTTGTAATTATGTAAGCTATTAATGAAAGATTGTATTGCAGCTATAAGGAAAGGGGAAATTTTGTTGACCCAGAATATCAAAGGGTATTTTTGTCATTTAGTCTAAGTGGATGCAGAAGGGGAAAACCTGATCTAGCCAAGCCCTAGATATTTAAATGTGTTAGTATTGTCTGTAGGAAAACTGTAGTGATAATTTGTAATACAATAGAAGTTTTGCTCAGTTTGTTTTTGGCACTGAAAAGTAAAGTGAGCAAAAGTTTATTTTTCGTTTTGGTGAATTAAATATTACTTTTCTTGTTACTGATCTAAGAGATTAAAGACTGGGAATCATATTAGATTTGTAGTTCTAAAAGGTATTGATTTGACCAGTAAACACCATGTTATTGATGTACAGTAAGATTGGGAGGTGGGGGAGATCAAAGGCCAACTTGCTGATGTAAATGGCAAAAAGAAGTGGGGCAAGTAGAGATATTTATGGATCATCTTGTTTCAGGCTGGCTAAGAGGGAGTCTGAGAAATGGACCTTGACAGTGACGTAATGGTTAGACAGATAACTTTAAACCTTGGTAGGGCATCAGGGCTGATGACTATATCAAGTAGATGGTGCAGTAGAATGCTATGATCTAATACATCAAGTTCCTGGGTAAAGTCAATGAAAATGCCACCTGTAAGTAGATCTTTGCCTATTGCCAGGAGTTTTTCATCATCAAGAGTCCATAAGGCAGTTTTGGTGCTGATGTCCATATGTTCTGAATGGTGTTTTTTGATAGACAGAAGTTGTAAATGTGTTGCAGTGGAGTTGTGATGCATTCTCTACAGTGGAAAATTAATTGGGGATGGATGTCATCTGTTCCTGGAAGATGAAAAATGAACTAGAGGTGGATGTCATCTGTTTCTGGAAGATGAAAAATGAACCAGGGATGGTTAGTGGAGTGTTCTTGGAAGATTGCCAAATATTAGCTGTTCAAGAATGTGTTCTGTGCCTTTGATGTTGATTTTTAATACAACTAGAGAATGTAGAGGGATGGGCTCTGAGTGGTGTGTGATTTGAATTTTAGGTCTGAACTGTAAGCAGGTTACTGAATTCTGAGAAAATGTCTGAGGGAGTGAATATGGCTGAAGGGTTATGACAGACTGTCTGATTGTTTCTTCTTGTCATATGATTGACTGATCTCTTTCCAGAATTGTTTAGGGGAGATAATTAGGGATTTTTTTACTCTTCATTAGATGGTTTTGTGTCACTTAATATCTTGTTTTTATAGGTTCTTGAGTGGAGCAAAGGATTTCCTTGTGTCAGCATTTGGGTTGACATTTAAATAATGCCAGCTCCATTCTTTTTGAGTTTGCATATTATTGATACTAGAATAGTTTGGGAGAATGATTATGGTGCAAAACTGGCATAATTTATATTTATATTGCTGTATCAGTGTAGGATAGATAATAGATTTGAGTGAGATTTTGCTGTAAATGACATTATTTGTGGTGGAATGTTTTGGTATGGGAAAGGTAGGTGAAAGCTAACTTGGCAAAGTTCACTGCAAGATGGATAATGCATGGTAAAATTAGATACAGTTGAGGGGCTGGCAGTGATTATAAGGTCTAACAAGAAGTGGGTGTTGGTTCTGAGACTTGGGGATTGCTATGGAGGGCAGTTCCTTCCAAGAGGAAGTCAACATGAACTCATCAATGTTAAGGTGGAGGGCATTATTAGGGGAAAACAGTCCAAGGTATTTTGACTCCTGCAGAGGCAGCTATACACATCAGTATGTTGGAGGGGAGTGTGTTTCTTTTTCTTCAAACCTTTCAGGACTTCCTTCATCAGAGTGTGATGGCCATCTACTGTTATATCTAAACAGTCTTACCTTGGATTGTGATTTTCTGTGGAGATGGCTAGTAAGAGAAGTTTTATTTGAATGTATAGTTTATTTGCTATCACCGTTTTTCAATGTTTGTAGGCAGGAAGGGATAGCTTGTTAACATTTACTTTGATTTATACTTTGTTGTTTTACCTTTAATTTCACTGCTGTTTGTCAGAAAAGGATAGGTTTTAGACAGGCAAGCTCTAGCCATCCCAAGGAGCCTACACAGCTATAAAATCACACAGACTGCTGAGAGGAAAATCCAGAGAATATCTAAGCAATCCTACATTGGTTTGTGATTTATTGATCTTTACTGTTAAAAAGAAGTGTGATTGCGAGCAATAGTGAGCAGAAGCTACTGCATGTGAACTAAAGGAATTACAGCTGTTGCCTAGCTTGCAGAACTTGTATGGTCAGAACAACTTTACTGTACATACTTAATATTTAGTTGTATATGGCTTGAGTGATTTTTGTCATAGAAGTTGATTTAAGTTGTCTGTGGTTACTGACTTTGATTATTCATTTCTTTTACAATATTTTATTCATTTGAAGCTGAATATGGATTTCTTAAGTGAGTATCCAATTAATGATTTGCTAATGCACAAATATCTTGCACAGTGTAATAAATGCTATGCATATTTAAAGGTAACAGCTAATAACAGTGGTGATCTGTGTTCCTTGTGTCAAAAGTTAGATGATTTGCTTACCATTGTTAGAAGTAAATCTAGACTTAATGATGATGATTGCACTTGTGCAACTGGTACAGCTTGGAGAATTGTTATATATATATTAATGACTGGACTGGTGAGATAAATAATGTTAAGCAAAGAACAAATAAAACACATTTAGGAAATGATGCATCTATTCTCTGTAACAATCATTCAACCCCTAGGAAACAAGATGATGCCCCTGACAACTTTTGAATTCTGGATGCAAGTATTCAGCAATGTGAGGATCCAGATTGTTTAGAAGGAAACAAAAAAAGAAAGAAAGGAAGAAGTTCACAACAAATAACAAGGAAGAAATAGAAACTGATTAATGTCTGTAAAGTAAAGAGAATACATACTAAAAAGGACACTGCTTTGTTATCTAAAGCACAGGTTACATATAATGATAATATTTTTCTATCAGAAAACCTTCAGTCTACAGAAAAAGGCATCATTTTTCAAAAAGAGAAGGTAGCAAAAAGAAGCAAGGGGCAGGTGAAATGGAAGAAATTAAAATTGAACATGGAAGGATTGAAGAACATTACTGTAAGAAAAAAGAAGAGAAAGACAGATGTTGACTACATGAGTCAAGCTGTGGATTTACAATGCCAGCTGGATGAGAATTTAATACACAATGAAAACACTGGGATTAATAAGACTAATGATGATGAAGCTCTGGCTATTGTATCAACTGATAGAGCAGATATTATTGTATTAGAAGTTGAAGATTCTTCGCAGCTGCTCAGCAAATATATTCTTGTAACTGGAGATTCAGTTATTAGAGGAACTGATACTTATATCTACAGGGAAGATAATGAACATCTAATGGTGTTATGCTTGCCAAGAGCAAAAATAGAAGATATGAGACAAGCCTTGGAACACCTTAATGTAAGGAAATACAGATCTGTTTTTATTCATGTCAGTACAAATTATCTCATCTGCAGAGCTTTTCTGACTGTTAGTAGGGAACTAATGACCCTCTTAGATAGTATAGCTTATACTGGTATTAGGATGTATTTTTCACAAATCACGTATAGAAAAGATAGTTAGGTCACCGTGAATGAAAATATTTTTTGGGTAAATACCTACATGGAAAAATTATCCTGTTCTAAAAAATGGAAATGTGTAGAGCATCCAAACCTAGTTTGGGTACACATTTGTTCAGGCAGGATGGCACGCATTTGTCAAGATCAGGGAAAAGAATTTTTGCAGCAGATATTTTGCAATATTTGACAAACACTAGGCAGGATTTTACCAGGTCGAAAATTTAACAGTTCACAGATAACATTTGATGCATCTCTTATGGTTGTTAATGCTAGGAGAATTAATAATGTTTTTTATTGGAAAATTTGCTACATTCCCAGAAGATTGATGTTACTATTGTTTGTGAAACACAGTTAAAGAACAATGACTGGAAACCAGTTCTGTCAGGGTATAAATGTTTTTACTGTAACAGGCATTCTGAGAAAAAATCAGGTAGAGTTATGATAAGGACTAAGATATTTATGAAACCTATGATTATTACATGTTCAGTGATAACACCAATACTATAGACTGTGTAACTGTGACAATAAAGACAACCCTGGAACATATAACAATTGTTTGAATGTATAGAACACCAAAGTCAGGTGCAGATGGCCTAGAGGAATTCATGCATTTCTTGCATGAAACACAGGAGGGAAAAATAATATTGGCTGGTGACTTAAATTTACCAGAAACAGACTTTAATAATATTGATTCAATAACATTAGTAAGGAAATTACTATATTCAGGAATAACAATTGCTTCAGATTGTAAAAAAAAAACTACAAGGGAACAGAACACACTAAACATTGTTTGTGCTCCTAAAGAAATTACTGTTACTTCAAGTCAAGTGATCATGGGGTTATAAAGGTTAATTTGCTGCTAGATAATTCTGCCAAACTGAAATCTAAATCAATGTACAGAAGGTTAATTACAGATTATATGGAAGCAAACAGTAACTATGTATAACCAACTGGAGTGAGGTGTTCAGTGGAAAAACTGCAGATGGAATGTGGGAACATTTGAAAGAGAAATTGTTTGAGTGCAAAAAATAAAAAAAAAATGTTTAACATCAGGATCTTGGCATACAATGTTAGGGGGATATATTTCCATAAGAAAAAGATATCTGATTAAGGTGAGAGACAAAAAATATAACAAAATGGAAGGGAGGTCAAACTGCAACTTTGAAAACTGAAATAAACAAGCTGGGCAAACTGATTAAGCATAGTGTGAGACAAGATCGAGAAAAATTTGAAGAAAATGTATATAACGATATTGATTATAATAGGAAACCTTTTAATAGATACATAAGATGTGGAAGGAGTAAAGACATACAAACTGATAAATGTGTACAGATTCTAAATGTATTCTTAGACACAACAGATTATACATATACTTATAAAATCTTATGCAAAACAGCTTGTCTCCGCAAAAGGGGAGATAAGTTGTCCTAGTGATATCCAGATAACTTTAGATACTGGAATCAAGTTAGAATATATTAAAAAAGAACTGTGAAAACGGGATCCAAACAAAGCACAGGGAGGGGACAGAATTAGTAACAATGACCTGAGAACAGTTCAGCAAGAACTTACGTTACCATTATATCTGTTATTCATTAGGTCATATAAATATGGGGAGATTCCTCAATATTGGAGACATATGCTTATTAAGCCTGTCTTTAAGGGAAAGGGGAGTATGACAAACCCAGAGTCATATAGACCCTTAATTCTACTTTCATGTTGTGGAAAAATAATGGAGAGGGTAATAGTGTATAAGTTATTGCCAGAATTGGATAGGATGGGACTTGAAACCATATATCAGCATACATATGTTGAGACTAGATCTATTACCACCTCTAATATGATATTCTGTAACAATATAATAACAGCTATGAATAAAAATTTGTGGTGTGATGTAATTTTTCTAGATTTAACTTCAGCATTTGACAGGGTCATACACAAAACAGTGATAAAAAATTAGAACAACTAGGTATTGATGTACTCTTGATAAGATGGGTAGCTGCATGGCTTACAAATAGGACGTGGCAAGTATCATAGAGCAAATGGACAGGTGAAATTCTTGGTTACATTCAGGATATTACACAGGGCTCTGTCCTAGGCCCTTACTTGTTTAGATTGTATCTTTAAGACCTAACTTGTTCATCTGAGGTGTTCTATAGTCTATATGCAGATGACCTAAAATTGGTAAACTGATTACATGTGTTACAGATAAGGCATGCCTGCAAAATAACTTGACTAAATTGACAGTTTGGGCACAGGAGAATAATATGTTGATAAATACATCAAAAACTAAGCATATGAGCTTTGGGATACATAAAGTGAAAGGTGAATTTTAATACAGCACAGAGTGATTGAAACTGTAGACTCATTTAAGGAGCTGGGTATATTGGTAGATCCAGCTATGAGTTTTTCTAATCATATCAACTAATTGGTTAATGATAGTTATAGAACTATAGGTTGTATAAAAAGATTTATAAAGTCTAGAAAAGCAAAAAAGATGAAATCATTGTTTGCTAGTTACATTAGACCCAAACTTGAGTATAATAACAATATGGAAACCCTACAGGAAAACAAGCATGAATAAACTTGAAAGATTACAGAGGAAATATACCAAGGGAATCCATGGATGTGAAAATTTAAGTTATTATGAAAGACTAAAATATCTGAACTTGTACAGTGTCTCTTAGATATCTAAGAAAATATCGTATTTAGGTATATAAGACCTTTAGAGACAACTACCTCTTGGAATGTTTGGGGTTATGAAAAAGTACTAGAGAGTCATCAGACAACCAATGTAGAACATATGGTATGGACCTCCTTGAAACTGATTATGTGTATAGATCTGCAATTGTGGAACTGCACACATATCTGCTGACCTCACAAGACCCAGACATAGTGAAAGTTTTGAAATATGAGGAGAATAAATCTAAGATGACTTCCCTGCTTAGTCTAGCAGAAGAATATTGGCATCAAGTGGGAATGGAAATCAAACCAGAAGTAGATAAAAATCAGGCAGCAACTGAATGTGCCAAAAACCAAAAGAAAGAATAAGGTGAAGGATCAGCTTAGAAGGCAAGAAATGTGGAAAATGCATAAATGTAGTTGCAAGTATTGAAAGCTTCTGGAAGAACCTCATGTTCATCAGAATCAAATGCAGGAATGGTTAAAGAAAGGCAAATTCAAACCAAAAGATGAAAGGTTAATATTGGCAGCCCAAGATAGTAGGCTATGTACACATTGGTTTACAAAGTCTGTTGAACATGTGGGATAAACAGACAAATGTTTTGGAAACAGTCTCCCACCTTCTTACTGGTTGTAACATACTAATGGCAGAAGGACTGTATACTGAAAGGCATAATAATGTGGCAAGAGTGTTGCACTGGGGATTGTGCAAATATTATGGCACTGAAGTGGCTGAAAAACATTGGAAACATGAGTCACAAAGCATCATAGAAAATTATGAAATCTTTATCACATGAGATCACCCATTACCAACAGTTCAAAAGACAGATGCCAGAAAACCAGATATAGTGGTCCATGAAGAGAAGACAAGAGTAGCACTGATCATTGAAATCGCTATACCCAGTAACTACAGTGACTAGCGTACAGAGTGACACAAAGTCATTAAATATTGGGATCTGCAGGCAGAAATGAAAACAATGTGGAAGAAAGATACCCAGAGAGTTCCAATATTGGTAGGAGCAATGGGTCTTACAAAAAAGAATCTACAATCACATTTAGATATGTTATCAATACATGTAATCCATATGAATTGCAGAAGGAGTCATTACTGGGCACATTGTGAGTGCTGCAAACAGCACTTCTGGCTGACATCAAAGATTGAAACAATACTAATTTCAATAACTTTAATCATACTTTGATTTAGGAAAGTGGTCCATTCCGTCATGGTATTAATACCCCAAAAGACTTGGAGAAATTAAAATAAAAGACTCTATAGGAATGAGAAGTTTACTAACTGGTTCCCTGACAGAGTAGCTGATGCATGGAACAGACTGCAAAATTACATTAAAGCAAGTACTAGTTTAGATATTTTAAGAACAGCCTGGACACTTATTATAAGAATAAGTGTTTTGGTATATTGACAATCTAGAAAAGCATTAATGCCCATGCTTGATATATTTGTATGCATGTATGTATGTATATATGTATGTATGTATATCATGACTGTGGTACATCATACAAGCAGGGGGAATCCCAGTCATTCTGCTTGTGTTAATATACTATGAGAGTTTGAAAGTAGGCTATGCCATCCAGTTTCCTTTTGACACGCAACTACTTTCCAGTGCAAGCCAGCTCACTCGTAGACAGTTTCAGCCATGTCTGGTGATAGTTTATGAGAAGATCATCAACTTTTTGATTGAAAAAAGGGTTTCCATTGATGAAGTGTGACTTGATGTGATTTTCACGTATTGCTGTAACAGGGGAGTTCCCCAGGGATAGGCTGATCCACATGAATCCTTACATGTTTCACTCATGATCATTATCATTGCTCCAGCTTTCTCTTGATAAATGTAGTTCCTCACTCCTACCTTCAGTGCTGGAACATCCAATAACACTGCATCCATCCAGGACCCTCCTGTCTTACCCATCAGCTTCTGGGCAGTTCCCCAGACTGGCATCACCCTCAACCCTACCTTGAGGACAAAAAACATCTTCTCAAAATTGAGGACCAAAAAGAAAAATGTAACACACACCTTGCTACAGTTACTAGCACAAAGTGAACTTCAACTGTAATGCTGCAACTTTGAATGCATTATCAGCATTCATTTGTGAAGATTGGGTACCCTTTTGGCTTCATATAAATACTGGTACTGCACTCTTGCTCCATCGGCACTTGCCAAGTGCATTCCATAAAAAAAACTGTGCCTGGGCACCTGCCCCTTCACTCAGTCCAAGTTATGTATCTACCAGTAAGACATAATATAGCCAGACATTCATTCCTTTCAGTTATTTGCATGATTTCTGTACTTCCTGTAATGGTTACCCATCATTCCTAACCTTCCAGAGTGGTGCCTAAAATAGCCTCCTCTCGAAAAACAAACACATGTAAGACAAATATAAGTAGGCACATCTCTGTCTTGTCTAGCTCAATAGGATTAGATCTTTTTTATACCCCAAGCCCAACTATTCTGTAGCATTTAGCCTGGACGTTTACATTTGGAATTGTTATTCTACTATTAGTCTACCTAACAGTAATACCAAACTTCCACAAGGGTGTTAGCTCTTCCTTCATAGCTTTTTAAAAGATGTGTAAGGCCATTGTCAAAGGCACATTCATGTATAAACCACCATTAAGAGACTTGGTTCAGCCTTGAAATCTATACTTTGTATGAAGGAAGCTGACTTTGCCTCCATTTGAGCCTGTAGCATTTGCAGTTAAAATTCCTTTTTTGGAAGATGCTCTTCCTGGTGGTGATCACTTTGCTAAACATATTTCTGAATTATAGGCTATGTCATATGATTCATTTTGTTTTATCTACCACAAAAGCAGGATTTCTGTCCCTAATAATCCCTTGTTTATATATAAAGCCACAAAAGAAACTAACCTCTGTCATTGCATTCACTTTCTAGTGTTCTCCCCGCAGTATTCTAATCACAGGAAATACTACCTGTGCGGTATGGATGTGCACTGTTAGTTAAGATTTTAATCGAAAGTGCTGGGTCTGTGAGAAAAGATTCACAATTCTGTTTTTTCTTCTCCACTATAAGCTTGGATGCAAAGTATCAACATTTTTTCTTTTAGCAAAATAGCTCATGGATTGCTTTCATTTTTGATATGTACAATAAGCCTCTTTCTTCAAATCCTTCAAATCCAAAGACTCGTTCCACTCTAGCATTTATTACACCCACAGATTTTTGTCAGAAGGCATCTGTGTAGGATATTTGTACAGGAATTACATTTTCTTCTCTCATGACATTAAAGGAGTTATAACCTACAAGAGATTTACAGGTCATTGTCTTCGTTTGGCTCCACCATTATAAAAGAGATATGTTCTTGCACAGGACATGCTCCAGAATGATTTGCTTAGGACTCTGTCCTGCTATTACTGAGGAATGACCTCCTTATTGGTCTCAGGATTGGTGAACAATCCTAACACCTAGTGGCCATAGAGGACTTTGATGTCCAAGATTCTATGTTGGAGCTTATGGGTGTCTATACAGTTACCCAATTCCTTCTTGAAGTTAAGGATTGACGGGCTGAGCTTGAGATGGTAGTTCATTCTATGGATGTAGGAGTCTTTAAGATATGAAGATGTCAAATGTTGTGGTATGATTGATAATTTTAATGAAGTTGAAAGTTCTTTTGTCACTGGGGGTATTCCAAGCAAAGGATTTCAACTAGTAAGGGATCCTTTAATGCTGCATATGTCATAGTTCTTTTCTAAGAAGGCTGTAATCTACAGAAAGGAAGTAGACAAACCCTGAATTTCTTCAGCACCTTCATCATTTGCACCAGATGGTGTGTGAGCAGGATACAGTACAGGATGCAGTATTCTATAACTGACTCTTTTGGTGACAGGGGGTTGAGAGTATAGGAGTACTTTTGGTCTTATCTATCATGTACGACTGTGCAGACAACTGTGGAAATTATCTCATTTACCTTTAGATTTCATAGTTTATATATGATTCCATAAGAGTGTGTATTGTTGCACACTTCTGCTAGATTAAAGTAAGCTGCATGAAAAGATAAATGTTCATCCAGGATAGCAGTTACAGTACTGAAGAAATGTATGAAACTAGGTATACAATATCTACTTCTGACAAAACAGCACAAGGTTAGGTTAAGGAGAAGATGGTTTCTCATGTCTGCCTATATACCTTCCATAATGATTCTTTCCATCATGTTCCACAGTATATTTATGAGGCTGATCAGTCTGTAATCACTGGGGTCTGTGGGAATGCCTTCCTTTCAGGGATACCATATATACCAGACACAAAAGTTATATCCTTAACATTACGATAGATACGGAAGAGCAAGTTCATACTCAGTCACATACTCACCCTACTTCCCCCTCCTCTAATATAGTAGGTAAAGAACCATGATAGTAAGCATTTGTCTTCTTTGCGTGACACACAAACAGATCTGGGGAGGAATAGAACTGTGGTGTATTATGAGATACAGAAAGAACTGTGGAAGCCTGAGAACATTTTTGCATGCTGTGTTTTCCTAATGTCTTTTTGCCTGCTATTTCCAAGGCTGAACCTCCTCTTCCAAATCTACTATTATGGTAAGTACATACCTACTTTTATTTTAGTTTGTGAGACATAAACATGAAGCTTAACCATGCTTTTTCTTTCTTCTTTGTATTTTCTGTCCTCTCTAAAATGAGTAAAGCCAAATAGTTTAAATCATACACTGTAATAGAATTTGTTAAAAACAAACATTTTGGTCAGAGACATGCTCACGGATTCTCTATGCCTTGCACAGAATGCAAGATTGGTGCAGGAGCAATAGCAGGCAATATGGCTGCCATGCGAGCCAGGAACAGCTTGCAGGGGCTTGCAGGGGCTTGCACGAGTGCTCCTGCACTAGTCCTGTATGGACTAAGCCCCTATATGTAAATCACCCCATTTGCAGGAGAAATCCATGCAAATGAGGTGATTTTGTGATCCAGAAAGCTTGCAACCGGCCATGCAGGACTAGTGCAATCTGCAGAAATGTACACAGTTAGTAACCGAGTACATTTCTGCAAACTCCAAAACGTAGCTATGGCAGCTCCAAATAAAGGCAGCATATTAGTTAATAACCATGCCAATGGCCAAGTATAAGGCCATTGGCATGGTAAACAGGTAAAAAAATCAACTTTTATTTTTTTTTGCCGATCTCGGTGGTTTAAGCATAGGGCAGCGGCGAGCAAATGGGATCGGGGGAAAATAACAACATAAACTTAAATTAAGCATTCAAACAAAAATCAGTATTCTGCCATGCAAGTCAATGGCAGGCAGAAGACAATATGGCCAGTGAGTAGTGGTTGCTAAGGGGGAAGCTCAGTGTGAGACATGTAACTATGCATTAGCAGGCAATCCTATGCAAAAGAGGGGAATGATAGTGAATCCCAGTTTTCCCCAGCATGCTAGTCATGTCCCAACAGTGTAAGAGTAGGAATATCTTGGTGCAAGCCTAGGAGTTAGCTGACATCATAGGGGTGTGTGTCGGGTATACTGTAAGTGTATTGGAGCTCTGTGGCTCGGGTATGCTCCTAGCTTAGCACAGCTAAGATAGGGGGTGTGTCTGAATCTGCCTAGCACTCTTTACATTGCCTAAGTGGGTGTGCATGCCACGCACCATTTTTAAAGGAAGAAAAAAAAGTTAAACCAGGAAATAGCAGCACTGTGCATATTTGAGCACTGAGTTTGCATGGTGCTCTCCCGGGCTTAAACAGGAAGGCAATGGGAAGGGAAAACAGCAGTAGGAAGGTAATGAAGGTGAACTAGCATAGCTGGCAGGTGAAATGTATCAAAATCAGCCAATTACACAGACAGCAGACTAGCCCAGCCCAGCCAAGAACACTACTATAAACTATGCAAACACCACCCCTCTGTTTTTTCCCACACTCTACACCACTGGTGGATACAAGCAGGGAATTTTAACAAACAAGCCTATAAAATGAGAGGGGCTGCAGCAGGCAACATAGAACAACATGTGCAAGAGGCTGAGGGTGGTGAGGATGTGAATGCTGCTGATCAACCCACAGTGAGGAGATGGAGAAGAGTGTACAAACCCAGGGTAACCTACCAGAGGCTACATGAGCTGGAGATAGTGGAGTGCTATAGGGTGGACAGAGACCTCCTACAACAAATTGTTAAGCTGTGCTGGCCACACCTGACACACCAAAGTGACCGAGGGGAACCCATCCCAGTGGATACCAAGGTATATGTAGGCCTAGGAATACTAGACATAGGTACCTCTCAAAGCTCAACTGGGGATATCATGGGGATCTCCCAGGCATCAGCATCCAGAGTATTCCACCAGTTCCTGGATGCCATGTCAGCACATGCCAGTGAGCACATATATTTCCTCAACACCCATGAGGTGTTGGCTAGAAATATGTGTCTCTTCCACCAAATAGCAGAATACCCTGAGGTAGTGGGTGCTATAGACTGCATGCACATATGCATTAAAGCTCCACCTGGTGATCAGGGTAGGGCCTACATCAACTGCAGGGGCATCCCCTCCATCAACTGCCAGGTCATCTATGATGCCCAGAGCATTATAATAAATGTGTGTCCTGGCTACCCTGGAAGCTATCACAATTCCTACATTTGGCATCTGATGCAACTGTACCAGAGATTTGCCAATGGGGGCATCCCCTATGGTCACCTAGTGGGGGATGCTGGTTACACACTGGAGCCGTGGCTGATGACACCCATCAGAAATGCACACACATCTGAACAAGAACACCATAATAAGGCACATGTGGAGACCAGACTTATAATAAAGTGTATATTTAGGATGCTCAAGTCACAATTCCAGTGTCTAGACACATTCGGTGGAGCCTTGCAGTACTCACCAGCTACATGTACCCATATTGTTATGGTATGTGCCATACTACACAATTTGATACTGCAGAAACAGCTGCAGTGGGAACAGCATGGGCCAAGGCCTGCACAGGCACAAAGTGACTCGGAGGAGGAACAACCTGAGCCTGCCCCAGTAGGCAAATGAAGGCATGTCCAGTATGCTGAGGCCACAGCAAAGAGACAACACATAGCACATACACTGACACAGTAGGGACCCAGGAAATGACACCTCTCTCTGATTCACACATACAGTAAAAGGGATGCCAAACATGACACTACCTGTGCTCAACCATGTATAAGGAGTGTACTATGTGCATCCAACATAGGCAGCCCTCCAGCACCATCCACAATTCTGGCACACCCACAAGGTAAGTCAATCAACCTACTACTTGCCAAATGGAGTAGAATGTGTTGTTACCTGTATCTGTGGTATGGATGTGAGCATGCAAGGGAATTGGGTGTCTGAATGTTATGGCAGCAGAAAGTAGACACCCATAGTGGCACCATGACATCTGCAACACATACTGGAGTCAACATAGTAGCCAGTACTACACAGGGTGACAAACCCACTGCAGGAAATGTGCTGGGTGACATGTGTGTCCATATGACCCACCCATGCCAGTCAGGGTGGTTCACATACCCAACAATAGTCTCAGCCAGCAGAACAGGTGTAGACAAACCCAAACAGAGCCTCTGCTATGGTCTCTGAATGATGACTATGGGTACCCCCCCAGGCCTACACAGACAGACTACAGCAGGTCAGGCAGTGGGATGTTAGTTCTGAAAGGCAGGAAGTCAGACACTAATATGTAGGGCAACCAAAGCTAAGATCTGTAGTACACTGATATGTCTCTAATCAGCATGATAGGTAAGAATACAGAATGAAATGGAGTACCTGACATACCAGTACAGTCAAAGAAAATGTGTACAAGTGCCAGGTGTGCCCCCCCATCCTACATAGTAATGTAATAACAGTTAGGTGTGCCCCCCAGTCCTGTGTAGAAATGAAGAAATTGTCAAGTGTGCCCCCATCCTACATAGTAATGTAATAACAGAAGGTGTGCCCCCCAATCCTGTATAGAAATGTAGAAATTGTTATATGTGCCCCCACATCCTACACAGTAATGTAATAACAGTCAGGAGTGCCCCCCAATCCTGTGTAGAAATGTAGAAATAGACAGGTGTGCCCCCCCTTCCTACGTAGTAATGTAATAACAGTCAGGTGCCCCCCAATCCTGTGTAGAAGTGTAGAAATAATCAGGTGTGCCCCCCATCCTATGCAGAAATGTAGTAACAGTCAATGTCAAATGATCGACAGATACCCTGCAGAAACAGCATGCTACCTGTAGGTGTACAACACAAATGTCAGCACTGTAGTACAAACTACCTGGACTCGATCCACACATTAAATACAGATGGGCATACTGGGCATGCTAACACACTTAGAGAAATGAAGGCAATATCAGTCAACAACATACTGAAAGATCATACTGGGCATGCTCACACACTTAAACACATAAAGGCCATGTCTGCAAACACCAGTGGACCAGACAAATCTGGCAGTCACAGATGTTAGTGCAGACACTCCTCAGTATGCACCACTCATGCCTTGCACACACTGTGGATAGGAATACAGACATATATGCAAGAACAACACACTATAATAAGCCAAAGGTAGACGTACATAGATGTGTGGAAGAGGGTGACTGTGACAAGGAGCCATCCAGGCCTGTCCCACACAGCACACAGCCAAAGGGCCCCAAACTCATGAGGGTCACATGTCACTCTCTGCAGATACTAGCCACCAGTATCTGTCAGCATTACAGACTATGTGGTGCACGTGTTAGCTGTGCAACATGACTGTACAAGGAAGTAGTCATCTAGCAGCTGTATACATGTACCTGTGAAATATGATCCTGTGTGTGCCCGCATGTGGTGTGTCAACCTCTAGATGAATGGGTTATGGCCCATGCACGCACACTGCCCTTCCCATAGCCCTACTATGACAAGCCTGCTGAGGTCATCCACTGTGAAATACATCTTTGGGAGAGTTGTAGCTCAGTCATCTCCTTGGCGCATCCCATAACTGTGTACTGCTGTAGTGTGATACACTAGTTAGGTAGGAGTTCCAATCCCTGACATGGCAACTGTGTGTGTGCATGTGTGTGCGTGTGTGTGTGTCTGTCTTTCTCTGTCTGTGTAGAGAGCAATGCTTTTTAGGGTAGTCACACTCCCTACAATTGAAATGTTCTACTTTGGTAAGGCTGCTGATGTCATCCACCTAGAAATACATCTCTGGGAAGGTTGTATCCCAGTAATCTCTGTAGTGCATGCCATAACTGTGTACTGCTGTAGTGTGATAAAATAGTTCAGTAGGAGTTCTAATCCCAAACTTGGCAAGTGTGTGTGTGCCTGTCTGACTCTGTCTGTGTAGAGAGCAATGCTTTTTAGGGTAGTCACACTCCATACAATTCAAATGCTCTACTTTGGGAAGGCTGCTGCTGTCATCCACCTAGAAATACACCTCTGGGAAGGTAGTAGCCCAGTAATCTCCATAGCGTGTCTTATAACTGTGTACTGCTGTAGTATGATAAATTAGTTAGGTAGGAGTTCTAATCCCAGACATGGCAAGTTTGTGTGTGTGTCCACCTGACTTTGTCTATGTAAAGAGCAATGCTTTTTAGGGTAGTCACACTACAAACAATTCAAATGCTTTACTTTGATAAGGCTGCCGATGTCATCCACCTAGAAATACACCTCTGGGCAGGATGTAGCCCAGTAATCTCTGTAGCGTATACCATAACTTTGTACTGTTGTATTGTAATATAAACCTCTGGTAGGGTTCTATTCCCACCCATGGCACTTCTGGATGTTATGAGTGTATTTCAATGTCTGTGTAGGGAGCAATGCATTTTAGCCTAGCCACACTCACTACAATTCGAATGCCCTACTTTGGCAATCCTGCTAATGTCATCCAATGTGAAATACACCTTTGGAGAAGGAGTTCTCCAGTAATCCCTGTGATGCATTCTATAACAGCTTCATGCTGTAGTGAGATATAGACCTCTGTTAGGGGTCTATACCCACACATGTCAGTTGTGGATGTTTTGTGTGTGTTTCAATATCTGTGTAGGGAACTATGCATTTTAGCCTAGCCACACTCACTACAAGTTGAATGTCCTACTTTGCCAATCCTGCAGATGTCATCCAATGTGATATACACCTTTGGGGAAGGATTACTCCAGTAATCTCCATGGCGCATACTATAACTGCGTACTGCTGTTGTGTAATAAACTAGTTAGGTAGGAGTTCTAATCCCAGACATGACAGGTGTGTGTGTTTGTGTGTGTGTGTGTGTGTGTGTGTGTGTGTGTGTGTGTGTGTGTGTGTGTGTCTGTGTTTGTAACTCATATCCTGTGTGGAGGTGGTTGTGAGTGTGTAAAAACTGGGCCCAATGTGAAGCGGGTTTTGCAAATTTCTTATATGGTGGCCCTAGTATATAGCACAATGTCCACGGTACAGGGCTAACAGATGTGAAATAGCCAAGAGGCTGATGTGTAAATCCATACCCATACATGTGACACCAAGGCCAGGCAAACAAAGTTATCAACCCTAGTATTAGCCAGATACCACTCTCAACCCATGTCTCATACGCACACACACACACTTGCCTAGGCAACAGTCACTGTGTTGGTAGTACACTGTATATTGCCCACTGATAGTAACTATGGAGTGATAGCAGTGGCCTACAGAGGGCATGGCACCATGTCCATATGTCCAATAGGCATGTATATGCAGACAGTGCACCTTCCCCATGCTTCCCCACTGGGCACCTGCAACACCTGTGGTGCCATCAAGTGTGACCCACAAAGGACATACCATGCCTGAAAACATGCCCCATATGGACAGATGCTACTGACAACAGGGAATGCCATCAGCATGCTATCAATGTAGGTGCAGGGTAAACTTGCTGTCCATTACCAGTTTCCACCACATGAGGCCAGAACTGGCACATCTGATGATAATCTGTGTACACAACATGAGCCAGACAGCCCAGGTACAGTACCACATGTCACTGTACATGCATGTGGGAGGTGTGGACATCACAGACACCATCCATGTCATGGACTAAGGAACACATACATGGCAAGCAATGCACACCATTGGCCACATGCAATAGTCACCCAGGTGACTGGATGGTGAATACAATACCCACCTGTGTGGGCAAATCCAGAAACTACAGCCCTGAGCCACAATGCTGGCCATTGTCATGTGGTCTGATGCCAAGGTATACCCATCACTTAGCCTTGTATAGCCATCTAGCACAGCTGACCACTACACACTCGTGAATCAATGCATCCATGCATGTCAGTACTTGCACCCTGTATGTGTGTGTGTGTGTGTGTGTGTGTGTGTGTGTTTTGTATGATGCGTATGTTCACATTCACACTCACTACAACCCCCATTGGCATACTGAAGCATGTTGTCTGATGTCAGACACCTCCCCATACCCTTTGCCCATATAACCTCCCTATGACCCCTTTGGTGCATGTGATACCTGCACAGTAATGTGTTGTGGCAATCTCACTAGTGATGAGCTGTATGCCTGGCCCTGCCAAGTGTGTCAATGTGTGTGCGTCCCTGTCAGAATGTGGCTGTGTTGATGCTGGCACCTGTTCATGTGGACAGGCATGTGTACTACACCTACCGTATAGCTGCCATATTACTGTTGCAGATGTCACTCACTATCACATATACATTCTAAGGGGTCCACAACATGTAATCTATGTGGTGCATCCAATAACTGCATAGAAATGTTATAGCAATACATAGTCATCAGGGTTTGATACTCTGTGCTGGTAGGTGTGTGACAAAAACATGCTTAAGTTTTACTTTCCCACCCCTCCCTGATTTGTCTTTGCCTCTGTCTGCCTCTCTCACTCCCTCTCTCGTGCATGTGGAGTCCTACACCTGATTTTCTTAGGCAGCAGCATGTGTATTTTAAGTGATGCTCATGATCAGCTGATGGCCTCTGCATGAACTGCAGCCCTTCCCTAGCTGATTGCATGTGGAACAGCTGTGGTAATATTCCCATAGCCAATTGCATGGAAACACACTCCAATATCTAGGAATATCATGCTGGTGTTGGGCCTTTTAATTCACTGTGAGCAGGAACTCAATCTGTTGTTTGGCAAACAGAATCTCAGATAGACTGGAGATTTACCTCTAACAACATACACTTTGGAAACAGGGCAACAAACAGGAGGGAGATGTGCCTGACCTTACTAAAGACTGTAAGTGCTGCTATACTGCATTTGGAGTAATGTTGGTTTAACAGGGTGTGTGTGGATATGTCTGTCCTACATGTTTTAATACCTGCCATGTCAGTTCTATGTTTATGAGAAATGCCCCTCTGTAGGGTCATCTGCAGACTGGGCAGTATGTGGTTCCTTTGGTATCATGTGTTACTCACAGAGCATCTATCTGTGAACTGCAGAAGGTAGTGTGAGGATTGCAGTCTGTAGATGGTGAAAGCCATGACAGTTACTGACTTCATATCCCTAATAGGACATATGTTGCAACAAACCCTGTTACAACAGTACATGCATGAGGTTATCACAGCAACATGTCAATATTGGCCCTGTGTATGTGCTTCCAGCCACAACTCTGTCAACCTTTGTACAAATGTCATGCATTAAGAAGTGCATATGTGCTGTACACCATAATTAGTGTCATCATATCTGATAACAAGCTAGTGACATATCAGACTGCTACACATGTTATGTACAGTAGGGGTTATATTTGATGACATAACCTGAACATTCTGTGGTTGTTTGTACAGTACCGAGGTCTGTGTACTTATGGTGAATGTCGACAGTGTGTGTATTGTTAATATGTACTTTGGCCTATGTACAGACTGTGGTAGATGTAATTGTTCTTGGTCCCATCCTATGTGATGTTACATGCTGCTCCACTGTATGTTACCATATTGGCTTACATGTTTGTAGGACCATACACACACACATGTCCGATACCACAGGCAGGCATCAGACCATACTGTGTAGTGGCCCAGTATATGTTGGTTTAGTGTGTGAGTGGCACATATGAGGATGGTATTAATCCATATACTGTAATATTATGCTAGCTTACCATATGTGGCTGTGGCTGTGTTCACATTGGTTGTGGTTATGCACTTTCATACAGGTGTATCTTACCCTGTGCTGTGACATGCCTGTACATCCTCCTATATATGCAGGTACATGTGCATTCCCCCATAGGAGATGTAGGCCAGTGTTGAGCTAGTATGTCTGTAGCCTGCTCAGTGCTTTGTTATATGCCTAGCAACTTAATGTACTTACCCAGTGAGATGTCATGTCCAGATACTTGCCAGATGTACTGCTGCCGGCCTCCCTTAATAGTCATGTATGTCAGACAGAGCAGTGGGATGCTGTACAGATGTATGTCAATATCTAGTGGGTATTATGTGGCTATGGCATCTCTATACCAGCAGTTATTATGTGTCAGGACAGACAGGGGTGTGTGAATGCATAACCTATGGGGGCAAATGTATACCAGTCATTATGTGTTATACCCATCTACATGGCTGTTAACATCCATATCAACAGGCTTGGTCCACATGTTTTGCATTAAGGGGTTCTGTGTATACCTCTGGACTGTACAGTGTGTGTCAGAATGTCCACATATATTGGCCAATATCTGTGCTGTAGTCCACAGGAGCATTACGTGCTAGCAGTGGTACTGTACTATGATGTCCTTAGGATGTCGGTCAGTAGCCAATGGCACACGTGAAAAGCAGATGTGACCTCCCACACACACCATGTCTGTGAAGACAATCCCTTTTACAGTAGCAATAGTCTACTAATATACCTGCTATACATACCTAACATTCCCTTGCACTACGAAGTTGGGACTATAGGGGCTGAGGTAGGGCTATACTCCATGTTCAGGACATATGGTGAAAATATATGTACATATAACTATCCAGATATTTATATAGATAATTACACAAATACATATCAACAGATATAGATGGGTATGTATATGTACATATATTTCCATATACACACCAAAATATATACATATACAGAGAAATATAAGTCTACACATATACAGATAGTGATAGATATGCACATATATGGATGGATATCTACATATATATTGATAGTAGTAGGTATATCAGAATAGATATGTATGCACATATAGTTATAGATATCTACATATATACCAACAGAACTAGGCATATCTGTACACATAGGATGCGCATACATATATATATCTATATACACATATATCTATATATATATATATATATATATATATATATATATATATCTATATATATATATATATATATATATATATATATATATATATATATATATACATATATATGTGTATATATATATATATATATATATATATATATATATATATATATATATATATATACATATGTACATACAAAGAGATGTACACATGGCTATATATCTGTAGCACTATACACATGTGTATACAGACATATGTATGAGTATACATGTATATGTGCATGTAGACATATATAAACCTATGATATGTATACAACCATATTCCTGTCATGAGTAAATGTCACAGTTGTGTATACCCTCCCACATGTATCTCACCATATGTATCTGCTATGTGCACATTATGAAAAAACAACATATGTGATGCAACAGTCATATTAATAACAAGGACTACACAATTTAGCAACTACAGGCAAATGTTCAATACTACTCAATATGTGTATTGACAGCTATATTGGTAAAACAAAAGCAGTCTTCACAGTTATCATGGCATACTGGTTAAGTATTGTGACTTCAGTGTAAAGGGTCCTGGGTTCAAGACCTGCAAGGGCTGTTCATTTTGTTGCTGGGCAGGACAAGCGCTGTTGGATACAGAGTGGTTAAGGCAGTTCTAAGCAGCTTTAAGTGGGTTTGTACGGGTTTGCCTGAAGCTATGTGGTGCTAAGCTATGGGTAAACATACGAGCACTTACACAGTGTAGGCAGCGCTTAACAGTGCACAAAGCAGCTTAGATGTTATAGTGCAACAATGTTGATACTTGCTAAGCATAGCTTAGCCCTGGTAAACAGGACACACAACCCAGTCTGATAACCTGCAATAAATGTATGTAATACTATGTACAATACATGCACCTATGTGCTGTCATTACAGTAGCAAGGGGTGTGAGTGCCATGTGTGGGACACAGACATATATGAGGCCTGTACAGCACTATTATCCATGTGAATGTGGTACATACACGTGTAGTAGCCCAGGGTATGTGCTGTCACACTTGCATGTAGTATATCATGGCAGTACTACTGTTGACAGTGCTAACCCAGGCAAGAGAAGAGTGCTTAATGTAGTACTGACAACAGGCACACCTGTTGTATCCCTCGTGTGTGAGCTGTGTCACAGTATATACCCCTTACTGGTCTGTCAACGCACTCATGCTACTGCATAGCTACCTGCCAAGCTGATGACTGTCAGTCCCTGTACAGATATGCAGATGGCAGGTATCCAGCTGGGATATGTACAGACAACCTACGTTTGTTTGACGCCCTATGACAAGTGTGGCATGTGCATGGGATGCATATCCCTGTAGTACCAATGTTGGGGTATATTATGGGCTGTATCACAGTCACGGCCAATGTGTGATGGTGGGTATGGCAGTGTGTCATCATGGGTTTCAGGGAGTACAATATTCAGTGGGTGATGTGGGTGCTGTGTACACTGTTATTACACCAAGGTACACTAGGTATATGTCCCATGTACCACGTTATGGTTACCACTGTCACCATCAATCATACAGGTAATTGTTACCACAATCCAAGCCAGTTATGCATGTGATGTGTGCAGTCAACCTGTAACACACTGGAGACACGGTCATGTTAGCTGTCAGCGATAGGCCCTGGTATCTCAGATGTGTGTCTGGCTGTTATGTTTCTGTAAATGTGTATATGACAGTATGTCACACTATGTATCATCCAAATACACCCATTACATCCCCATTAGCATACTGTACATGTCGGGGGATGTTCTGCATGTACCATGTAACCTGGGACACACCTCACCCTAAACGCTGTGCGGTGTGTGCAATGTAAGCCACACATGTCAGTATCATGACATAGCTAGGTAGGGGCCTAGTCCCAGTGTTGCCAAGTAACAGTGTGCATGCATGTGGATGGGTCTATATCAGGTTGCAGGGTATACTTGCCTCAGTGGGCCACCTGTCCATGTGGCACAGGCAATAACTGGTTTAATAACCTGTGAAATGTGTTCAACTGTACCCCAGATATGTCACAGCCATGATATCAGCACAGTGACATACCCCGCTGTGGAATATGACTGCAGACCATCCTCGTGCTGACACATGTACATCTATAACACAAATGGATAACATTACAGGGACTGTCAATCAACCAGTGTTACTAACAGCTATAATGCATCATTGCTGGATGGCTACACTACCTTCCAAATATGCCTCACACTCTACTCTCTACAACTTGTTACACTGCAGTACTGTGGTACACTGTTGTACAGTCACCATGTGCATCAGAACCATATCAGCCTGTCCCTGCATTGATGGTATTGATGACAGGGATGTGGCGCAGGTATCATCATATGCACAGGGCATCCTAGTGCTGACACATGTACACCTAGAAGAAAAATGGATAACATTATAGAGACCACAACCAACCAGTGTTACTAACAGCTATAAGGCATCATTGCTGGATGGCTACACTACCTGCCAAATATGCCTCACACTCTATTCCCTGCAACATGTTACACAGCAGTACTGTGGTGCACTGTTGTACAGTCACCATGTACATCAGAACCATATCAGCCTGTCCCTGCATCAAAGGTATGGATGACAGAGATGGGGTGCAGGTATCATCATATGCACAGGGTTTGGTGTTGGTTTGCCAGAGGCAGAGGGAGGGCCATACATTTGACACCATGTGTGTGGGTGAGGGGTGTACTGTGGGAAGCTGGGTGAGGTGATGTGGTTGGTGTAGGTATGGGGTGCCCTAGGTGTGTTTGTATAGTGTGTGCATATGCATGCACAAAGTTCTGCCATGTGGCTGCCCTACACAGGTGTTTATGGACAGCTGCAGACCATACCAGGCAGGGTGTGCAGTTACAATATCCAACGTCAAGAGAAAAACTTTAATAAAAGAAGCAAAGCTTTCACATCCATGCCCTTCCTCAATACTAAAACACATTTATATCAACAGCTAAAACTTTAATAAGGAACACAAAACCATCACATGACTACAGCCAGCCAACCATGTGGTAGAACAACATTAAAAAATACTTAGAAGTACATAAAACTTAAAAATCAAAGTTTGTTCTGTTGCAGTTTAACTAAAATAGGTTTTAATAATACAGCACTGTTTAAACCAGGGGGCTGATCAGCCATCAGGTGTAAAATCCACTCATATTCTTTAATTTCAAGCACATTATTTAAGTCACCTCCTCTAATAGATTTATAGACTATATTACTCTGAACTTAAATTTATGCAGATTATCTGTGCACAATATGTGCTTACATAATGCATTGTTCTCATTTCCCCTACGTATATCCAATTTATGTTCTATAATGTGCTCCTTCAAGTTTCTTAGGTTCATAGGTTCATACTAGGCTATCTGTCCTAGGGCATTTATAAGCTTAGCCAGAGTGTGTTTGGCTTTCGCCACCCATTTTAAATGAATTTTGCTATGCCCTTTTTTGAGGTTAGTATACTGTGCCTCTGTCTAACAGTGACACAGAAGTGATACCCGGGGTAAACCTACGATCTCCCATCCACTCATCAAGATTCCTCTTGAAGAGAGTCATTGAGGGACTCTGCCTAACCTGGACTGGGATTTTATTCCAGAATGAAGGGAGCCTCTGGGTTATGAATCTGTCCCTCCAGCATGTCCTATTTATTTCAGTGCTGAGGTTCAAGTCTCTCGAGTGAATAGCTCGATGGGATTTGGATTTTCTGAGGTGCAGCATGTGCATTAATTCCGGGTTGGACATGGCTTTATACGTCAGGCACAGATCGCCTCTGAGCAGGCAGTATGCCACTGAGTTGAGCTGGAGTTTCTTTAACCGGGCAGCATATGGCATCTGTTTGAGCCCTTTGATCGTCTTGGTGAGGTACTTTTTGGGTCTTTCCAGTTGCTGCAGATGTCTGGTAAGGTAAATCCCAAAAGGGGCATTGTACTCAATTATAGGCCTGATATGGGATGAGTAAAGAGGCACGATGAACTCCCTGATCTAGATGTGAATCCCTTCATGATTAGGTGGGCTATATAAAATGTTTTTCTAACCACTTTGGCCACGTGGTTTTCAAATGAGAGATTGCTATCAACTTGGGTCCCCAGGTCCCTAATTACTTCTTCCGTACTTAATGGATTACCACCTATGTGGTAATTTGTGGGCACTTTGTTTTTGCCAAGGAGGATGACTATACACTTTTTGGCGTTTAGCTTGAGGCCATGGCTCTGGCACCAGTTGTCTGTTTCTATGAGGCCTTTTTGTAGGATGCTTATGTCGGCTGGAGAGTTGATTATGGCGCTTAGTTTGCAGTCATCTGCGAACTTGGTCAGCCACAGTCCTTCTGTGTTAGCCTGTACCTCCGGGAAATATATACCGAACAAGAGAGGTCCCAGGACTGAGCCTTGTGGGATGCCACTTGTAACTGGTTTGGAGTCTGACATGGCTCCAGCAATTCTAACCATGTGGGTTCTGTCCTTGAGCCAGTTTACAACCCATCTAGTGACATAGGGGTTTATATTTAAGCTGGTGAGCTTATCTATAATGCCCGAGTGGGGTATTGTATCAAAGGCTTTTCCGAGGTCCAGGTAGGCTGTGTGGACCACCTTCCCCTCATCAATGGCCTTGGTGACTGTTTAAAAGAAATTGACCAGGTTTAAGAGGCCGGATCTACCCTTAACAAAGCCGAACTGGGTAGGATCCAGTATCTGTAGGTCCCCAATATCTTTATTTATGAGGTCCATGATGATCCTTTCCATAGCTTTGCAGACCAAGCTAGTCAGGCTTATGGGGCGATAGTTTCCAGGATCCATTGAGGCACCACCTTTGTGGAGAGGGACCACTGTTGCTGTACGCCACTCTTTGGGTACATATCCTGTAGTAAGGCTGAGACTGAACAGTAGTTTTATGTTTGGGTTTAGCTCTTCTTGGAGTTCATGTAGGACGCAGCCCGGGACACCGTCTGGTCCCATTGATGCTGTGTTTTTTGCTTTGGAGAGGGTGGCTCTTACCTGAGCATCTGAGATGTCAGGGGGGCAGCACTCTGCTGGGATAGATATTTGCCCTTTTGGTGGGGAGGGGAGAAGTTTGCGCTGAACCTGTCAGCAAGGATGCTGGCAATGTCTGTGGGTTCAGTGTATTTTTTGTCATTTTGGACTAATTCTGAGCATATCTGGGAATTCCCACCCAGGTTCCTAACATAACTAAAGAAAGCCTTGTGATTATCCTTAGTGTCCTGTGCAATTTTTCTCTCAAAGCTGGCCTTAGACGATTTTATGAGTGCCCATAGTTTTTTGCTAATACTGATCAGAGATGCCTTCCCTTTTTGGGATTTTGCTATATCATGTAGTAGCTTCCTCCTTCTGTTGTATAGTTTGTTTATGGCTGGGGTCCACCAGACATGACGCCTGCCTTTGGAGGATTGGGTCTTGGTTTTATTTGGGATTGCATGATCCATGCATTCCTGAAGGTGTTCATAAAATGCATTTATAAAGGATTCTGCGGTCTGGGCCGTATTTTCCACAGGTCTGGGGGCTTTGAAGGATTCCACCTCTGTTTTGAGGAGTGTGAAATTTGCTTTAGAGAAGTTTTTCACTGTGGTTTTCTGGGCAGGGGGTGGGGTCGGGATGTGAATATCCAGTGAGATTAGTTTATGGTCTGATCTTACCAGTGAGGGATACACTTCTGGTCTGGAGCATAGAGCCCCATGTTGGTGATGATCAGGTCCAGTATGTTTTCCCCTCTTGTGGGAGTGGTAACAAGTTGTTCCATAGCATTTGAGTTTATAAATTCTAGGAACCTTTGGGCTAGGGTGTTGGAGCTAGAGTCATGCTCCCAGTCTATGTTTGGGTAGTTGAAGTCGCCAATATAATGGTGTTTGGAGAGACCTTCATATTTTCCAGTGTTCTCAGGAAGGCCGAGTGGGGTTTCTGGGTTTGGGAGGGTGGTCTGTAGCAGGCTATAAACTGGAAGGCAGTTTTACCCACTGTTAGTTGCACATGGATAATCTCTGATGCTTTGTGCTGTGCCACCAACCTGGAGCTGTGGGTATCTTTGATGAATATTGATACTCCCCCTCCTTTTGTGGTTCGGTCCAAGTTTTGGGGCCGAAAAGCATGGTATGAGGTATAACCTGGTAGTGCTGGGGTGCTCTTGGGAGCCTTGAACCAGGTTTCTGTTACTGCACAAATATCAATGTTCTCCATGCTAAGGAGAGTTTCGAGTGTGTGCATCTTGAGGTTTAGACTTCTGGCGTTGAGTATCATTACTCTTAGTTTCTTATACCTTGTGATACCTATGGAGGTGGGTTTGTCTTTTGAGCCTTGCCTAAAAAAGGCACTATGGGGGTGGCAAGAGCCTTTGCCAATATCTGAAAGCCCAGGGGTGACAGGTGTAAGCCGTCCCTAGCGAAGCATCATGGCTTGTCGAGCATGTCATCCCAGGCTGACAGGCATTGTATCCCCTTTGAATGACACCAATACTTAAGCCAATTGTTGAAATTGATCATCTTGTCTTCATACTGTGGCATCATTCTTGGTGAGGGTAAGATGCTACTCAAGGTCAGGGTCATACCGGCCTGGACTACATGCTCAGAGAGCTCCTCTATGTCTCTTTTCATGTAGTCCAGGGAGGTACGTCTCAGGTCATTCACACCAGCATGGACAATGACCGAGTCATATTTCTACTTGCCTTGGACTGTCCTGAGTGCTTGTGTTATGTGGCATATCCTAGTGTCCAACAGGCAGCTCACTGTGACCTTCTCCTTGTTCAGCCTGGTGAGCAGGACGTCAGTGTGCCTGACGATAGAGTCACCTATTACAAGTGTATCAGGTGTGTTGTTTAGTCTTAAGGGCTATGACTGTCTGTAACACTGGCTTTGTGAGCTATGTGTTGCACGTGTTTTGTTTTGGGGTAGCGGTTGCTTGGGTGTCTGCTTTGGAGGTCTCTGCTGCTTAGGCAGATTTTTATTTAGAGCCTCCGAGTATGTTTTTGTGTGTTTATGTGTTTGGTTTGCTGTCATGGTAGGTCTATGTGAGACTGAAATTGTAGTGAGTGTGGTTTCCTTCTCCTCCTGACTGGTTACGCCAGTAATGAGTTGAGAGAGCTTAGCTTCCAGTTTGGCTATATGGTTGCATCTCTCACATATGTTGGAATTTGTTGGGAGGAGGAGAGGGTTGTCTGTGTACATGAGGCAGTTGTAACATTGCCTCAAGATTCCCAGATTCACCAGCTGGACCGGAGAGGTGATTGACAACTGACCTTTGGACATGCTAGAATAGTATTGGGAATTCCTTTATAATTGAAAAAAAAGGCCAATGGGGAACAAGGTACTCAAGGGGAGTTTGTGAGGGTGTAGTGCTTTTAATTTTTTAGTGCTGACTTATATAATTGCTTTAGTGAGCAAGTGCCAGGCTTTAGAGTAGGAATAGGGTGTTTATTATGAGAACTAGATCAGTTCTAAAGGAAAAAGTGAAAAGCAGACTTTGTGGAGCCGAGAATGGTTTAAACCCAATTAAGCAGAGCTGCCCAATGCTACGCTATGCGCAAAATCGCGCAAAGCCATGCCAAAGCGGGTTTTATACAGGGGGGCTTGAAAGAGCTAGAAATTGGCCCAAAACGGCCAATAGACTACCAGATTCTTGTGCTAGGAATACTCCTCCAGGGATAGATAGGCTGCTCTAAGCTCCTCACTGCCACTGGTGGACAAAGAAGCCTCCCTTTATCCAAGAAAGGAAATGGGCAACACAGGAACTTCCAAAAGTCCAGAATACAGCAAAGCCTGTATTTGGACTACTCTAGGTCAGGAAAGACGGTAAACAAGGATAATTTTTTTTTTCTTTTTTGCAACATCAGCAGGAAAATGCAATAAATATGTAACACAGGCTAGCGCACTTGAGTGTCTAGCCTCAACAGGTAAATGCAACAGACAGGACAAACTTTAAAAGTGCAGGTGCAAAAACAACTTTAAACAGTTTAAAACAGTTCATGAAGCAGAAATACTTGCAGTTTAGCTAGATCGGACAGTCACCCAGGTAGTAGCAGGAAAAAAAAACACTTTTATCAGGTTAGCAGTCACTCTTTTAGCCTCTCTCTTTCAGTTTTGCCCACATAAAATGAAGGGCACGACACACAGGTAGCTAAATAAACCACACTGACAGTAGTACAACTTGCTGTTAACTTAAAATTATAGTTTACCTTAGTGATGGGATGTTCAAATTCTCACTTTCTTTACCTAATAAATCGGAACAACATGTAAAACTCATACAACAAAATGTACCTATTCTTGTAACAGGTAATGGGATTGACTTGGAATTAAAATCTTTATAACTTCATTTGCTTTTTAGATTTCTCAAGTTTCTATAACAAAAATAGAACCTATCCCCTACAACATTCTTCACTTCAGGAGAGACCATTAGAATTAGCCAATTCTTCTCTATGATTTGTTTTACATAGTATGACCACACATTAAAACTCATAATATATCTAGTTTTCTCCAGGGTGTGCAGTTCACTGCCTCCGGCCATACTTCCGGGGCTGCTACTGCCACTATAGGAGCTCCTTGGTGTCCTGGAATGTCCACATTGACTACCAGCTGTTGGCGTTGCTGGCCTATGTCCACATGGCTGTCTCTGCACTCCCACCACATGTTCAAGCATGGACAGACCACTGTTGATGAGGGCCATTATCTCACCAGACCATCTATCCATGAACTCAGTTAATCCACGGATGGCACCAGCCAGTTCACAGGCGTTGTCAGTTGAAGATGTGAGAGCATCTCTCTGCAGCCTCAGGCCCTGTCTGTTGTAATGTTCTATACATGCCTGCACTGCCGTGACAGCCTGAAATATGCTTCTGCTGGTACCAGCTATGTCGCCTCTGCCAGGGGCATGATGTCCAGTGGCCCTACCATGAGCACCCTGGGACATCTGCCTATGTGGTGGCCTGCTGGACATCTGGCTATGCCTGCTGTGACCGGACACAGTAGGCATGGTTACCACACTTTCCTGTGCACTGCCACTGAAAGCCAGCTGTCTCTCCACTATGGCCACTGGTGATGAGGTGCGTATAGGCACTGAAACTGTGTGCGGGGGTGGGGTGGCTAAAAGGGGGATGTCAAATGTTGGCGTAGTGTCGGCCCCTGACAACCCCACCTGTGCCTCAACATTACTATCATCATCTTCGATGTCTGTATGGACACCAACATCAGACTGCATGCAGGAGGGACCCTAACCCACCTCGCCACCTGTGGGGGAAAATAATAAATGCACTTTAAAACCTGTACAGCATTGCCTAACAGTACACAAACACACACACACATGCACACACAGGCACACACACACACATACACACTACATTTACTTTACTATACTACACACACACACACACACACACACACACACACACACACACACACACACACACACACACACACACACACACATGCCACCGTAATACCTACCTGTCCATGGCTTTACAGACAGTCCCACTCATATGTCCATGTGTTACCCCATCCTGCATCACACTTGTTAACATGCACACATTGATACCACTCATTAACATCACAGTCCTCTAAATACCCACACAAGCGGCCACAACACAAGGCCTGTTGCTACTTTACCTGCCTGATCTGTGTGCAGTGGATTTACATGGCCTCACTGCTGTCATTTGGTTTGCACCCTCTGTATGCCCAAAAATGATTTGCATGGCCCCTATATGTGTGGGCTACAATGTTGTATCCATAATATATCGCAATGGTGTGTCATGTGTATGTAATTCTCAGTACATGCCAGATATCCTGCTCCTTCAGCCTATCATGTTACAACTGTAATATTTGGATACACTCCCTGGTGTTGACCAGTACTTCCCCAATGCATCTGTAGAGCTGCATACATGGGTTGTAGGTGACCTCTGTGCTGACTGTGATATTAAGTGTGTACCTGGTGTCTACCCTTCCCTCTGGATGCCTGTTCCATGCTACAGACCATATTATACTATTTGCTGTCCTGTGATTACACACATGACAGGTATTCCTGGTGTGTAATGTGGCATTCCATGTCCATGTACTGCATGGTCCCAAAGGGAGGTAAAGCCATATGAACACCCCACAATCACACATGTGCATACATGGCCACACACACAAACACACACATGCACACATGCATCCTACATGCATCTTTCTCCCTCCACTTCACCAGAGTGACCCTGCAGGCAAACTAACTAACCACCAGGATGCACACACACACACACACACACACACACACACACACACACACACACACACACACACACACACACACACACACACACATATACAGGTGAGGTTGCATAATGATAGTACACACAATCCTCCTATTACCCATCTGCCAACATGCAGAACATATGGTACAGAACAGCATGCAGTTCAGCTATAGTCAATCCATGCTAGCAACAGTATACATGTGTGTGATGCATGTGCTGTGTCACTAGGTGATGCCCCTTCCCCTGGATACCACTGCACCCATGTACACAGTATTGCTGTGCACCTGTTCTGCACCCTGCCATGTACTGTGCACCACAACTCACAGGTGTGCAACCCATTGTGGAATGTGTAGTACTGTGTCAGTTATGTCTGCTTTACTCGCCACAGCCCCTATGTTTTTCAGCAACACATACCTGGGATGATATCTGGACAGTTGCCATTGGTGAATGCCTGATGCCTGATTTACAGCTGTCATCAACATACCATGTATGACCACTGCAGTACTCTTACACTGACAACCATCAGAGCATATTGTGGCTATGGGGGGTGTACACACCTTTATTGATTTTACACACACATCCTTGATCTGCCATTGGACTACATCACTGCATATCTTAGCAGTACATGAGCTCGATATGTGATATATGTCCTGTACTTTCACATGCAGTGTCTACAGATTGTGTTAGGTGTGCAGCTGCTGACTGCAATACACACACACCATGTGGGCATATGTGTGCACAACCTTATCGTGACAGTTTATTGCACCTCTTTTTGTGTGTACTACAGCAGTCACTACTCCTGCGGGAGTATACCACCGTGGGCTATCTATATTTGCCAGTGTATGTTCAGTCATCCTACACATGTCCCCCTATTCTGCATGATTGCAAGGTCTACTCATGTGCGCATCACATGGTGTTCATGCATTGCCATCACTATTGCTGTGTTGGTGGGGTTACAGCTGCCACAGGTCCTGAACCTGACTATATGCAGATAGAGCTATTTCTACCATCCTTAGGATCCCTGCTGCAGTGCACTGGTGTCATGCTGAGATCCCCCCATTCAGCTTTTATGCAGATGCATGACAAGTAAGCCCTACACGTGTCACTTTGCAGTGTCCCATACACTGAACACCACATGTTGGAGCCTAGACCCAGCTGATAATGTTGACTACTGTAATGCCTTATGCCACAGTGTATCTCTGCAGCAGCTGCCATTGTCCTACAGGTATACACATTGGTGTTGCACTGTATATGGGTGTTGTTCTGAACATGTCACTACTGTAGACCATGTCTACCACCAGTATGTTGCCCCCTGTGGACACATTCCACAATGACAGGATGTTAGTTATCATGCAGGTGTCTGACATACCATTCCAATACCCCATCATGGTCAACCCTGTGAGACCATGCATTTCATAGCAACAATACATGCACATGTACAGTGTGCATTCAGGGTAGGAGTGTTAGATGTGTGCATGGAAAATACCATCACCATTACATGCCCGGTGTGTTGGCAAGCAGCTACATAAAACATACTCACCAGCTACAGGCTGCTGCCTTGTTGGTATCCCGGAGGGACCTACATAAGAGGGTGAGAGATGCAATGTCAGTGGCCACACTTTTGGCAGTGCTACATGGTGGGTGCAGTATTACCATACATCAACAGTACATTCCCACGATACTACCACATCTGGACATCTGTTTATCACTACAATGCAGCAACAAAATATATCTATAACATGTCAGATATGCATGCTCTACCTGTACCAATGCAGACATTTACACAACAGTGGTCTAGTGATATGCCCTGTGTCCTTACCTCTGCCGGTGTTTGGGTGACACCCACCTCCACGAAGGAGTCCAGTGGTTGTTGACTGTCCGGATGGGCAGGTGCTACGAGGCTGGTCAGGAGCTCCTCCACACGTGCTGGGGGAGACGGATGGCATGACCCCCCCTGTGGTGAGGTGATTCCCCCAGACTGCAGCAGCACACCAACGGGCCTTTAGAAGCAGGTCAGTACAATGATGCTGGACCTGCTCATAACTGCGGTTGTACAGTCCAACATTATTAACCCTGTGGACTAGGTCATTCCACAGGGTGGTCCGCTCCTACTGCTCATGTGCATGCCTGCCAAACAGCACTGGATAGTGCTGGATCATGTGTGCAAAAACACTTCATTCTCCGCATGGGAATAGGTGGGCAACTGTGCATGTGCCATCTTGGCTGAAAGACATAAAGATGAAAATAGGTCTGAGCAACTCATATGGCAAGGTTACCACAGTTTGTAATACACATCTCTGTCACCCCCCCCCCCAACATATCAGCCTCAACAAACTGTACACACAACTCATTAGGTATGGCTACAGCTTAACTACTGGTTGGAGAGATATTGTATTGTACCACACCTTCTGCTATGTGATTGTAACCGTGTCCCATGGACACTATCATTGCTGGCCTGTTACAGACTATTCACCTACATGCCATTGTCAGGGCCACTATGGTTACATATATGCCAGTGGTATGGCTGCTCTGAGATTGCTGCACATCTGACAGTCTGTGTTATTGGGGATATCTATGCATGCTGTTGGACATGTAATGGGATTGTGTAGACTATTACTACCAATATATGTTCTATAACAGTGACATAATACCATGTATATATTCAATTGGCCAGCAGATCCACCTCTCCAAACACATCTGCCCATGATACCTGGCCACATCACATGTGTGTCCCAACCTAGGGCCTCCTCATTTACTGTTTCAGCAATACCATCAAGTGGAATCACCCAGGGGATACCCCCCCTCAGGACACACAGACATGTTCCTGTCCCCTGAGCTTAGGTCTAGCATCTGTTCCATACAGGGCTCCACAGATACATGAGGGATGTACTACATCAGTCTGAGGCACCCAGTACACATTCGCAGGGCCAACATGCTCTTTCTGCTCAGCCTCCAGACAAGGCACCTTCAGGACATGGACTGCTGTTGTGAGTAGCAGTGAGAGGGAGGCTTGTTGCCATTGTGCCCATATTGCTGCCCATGGGGCACCCACATCACAGACCACACACACCATCCAGAGTGTTTACCCACCACGTGTCACACACCACCCATGTAGACTGTTCTCCATATCAACCAATCCTGACCACCTCCACATGTGTACCTGCCATACTTCCCTATATTTCCATTGCATACTTCACAGATGGAGGCAATGTGGTCCCAACAAGGGACTAACATGTGACATACCTGTCCATGTTGCACACACTGCCAGCTGTAGATATCTGTGTGTATTGCTATGTCTGGTGGTGCCTCGCACATAGCACGCATAACTGTGGTAGTAATATAGGGGACATGTCTTTACATACATATATGTTTGTGTGTGTGTTTGTATAAATGTAGACATATGCATATAGGTATATATCTATATATGTGTAGATATATGTGATGTTGTATATATGTGCACATATATATGTCTGCACATGGGCATATGTATATTTCTGGAAATACATGATGATATACATATATATCTTTATATATTATATATGTGACATATGTACACATATGCATATCTATTTGTGGGGTACATTCAGACATCAGCTCCACAATCTCACAACACCTTCCTGCACAGCTGCACTGTTCTGCCTTGCTACAACACAGACAGGTGCCACATATGGACATGGCCTGTTATTAGGGGGGTATATGTAGGACCCAATTGCAGATAACCCTATTACACACCTATGGCATTCTGGCATGCTACATTACAGATTCACCTGAGTATCCTGCCAGTGGTGGGCAGTGGCTCCCACATATCCATCATAATGGCATTACTTCCACCACCAGCTATTGGCCATGTAATATACATACTTCCCATTACACAACACACACTATGATGGCTTACATCTTGTCTGTCAGTGCTGACCTGCACAGTTGACGGTTATGGCCCACTACCCACAGGGACAGACACTATTGTCCATAGCAGTTGTTTAGTTGAGCATTATCACAAAAACACCTGATGGCACATATAAATCATTCCACATCATCTATCCCATTATGATGGAACAGGTACTACATTTTATTACATGTATATGTACTTTACATACCTATTGTGGGAATGATGTCTTGTTGAATGACAGCTGGCTAAATGCCTTTGACATAGGCTTTAAGTTTGCAGAGAATCGTCTTTCTTCTTTTTTCTCTCTTTCTCTCTATCTCTCTCTCTCCAGTAAATGGAATGAGCTGCCTTGCATAGATTATAGCTTGGCTTTAGTAGGTGATGCAAATGATCAGGTGATGGCCTCTGCACCAATCAGTGTCCTCCACTTGCTAACTGCATGCAGCTTGTTGTGTAGTACTTCCAATTACCACTGTCATGGCAACCACCTACTATAAATCTCTACATCATGTGGGCGTGGTCCCTTTCCCTTTCCTGTGTGATGGACATCCTTCCTGTGTGTGGCCATCACTGCTACAGACAGCAGGTAGCAATACCTCTTACAGGAGAACTGGCACATTCAAGCCAGCTACATATGTGTTGGAGGTTCCAGAACTACAGACAGCGTGTGAGTAGAGTTGTGTTATGCTTTGTACAGTACTGGTGTTACAGGGTGTGTGTGTACATACTAATTTACCTTGGAATGCAGTCTGTCTGCATAGCTCTCAACTGTGGGCCTATCGCCTTGGTGGACAGAGGTGTGCCTATCATGTTTTGTCTGTCCACCACACAGATCCTGCGTCAGATATTTCACTGGCAGTGTGTGTGTGTTGAGTGCTATCAGTACATGGCTACATCCATTTATGTTTTTAACCTCAATTCCCTGACTAAGGGCATGTTGCAGACTATCCTGTAACATGAGTGACTTGCTTAGTGTATGGAACAGTTTTCCACATATGGGCCTGTGTTCCAGCCTCTGTCCTCCACCTACATACCAAGCTTTGCACATATGACATGCTATCAGGGGTTGTTCTGTAGTGGGCTGTGAGTATATCATGCTGCCATTGCTGCCATCAGTCCACTGCTGTTGTATCCCCACACATACAGTGGGGCTGGGGCCATATATGTGTGGGTTTCGCCTACACCATATATGTGTGCTCTTATGCACTACAGAGGCCAGTGTATGAAACAGTGGTATATGGCCCTGTATTATTGAGTCTGGGGGGATGCACCAAATATAACCTAGGCTGTTATAAAATGTGGGGGTATCAGGGATGAGCTGCCTTAAGGTATCTGGATGTACTCTACCATACAATTCACCTATATTTACATTACTTACATATATTGAATTAATGCTGGCCTACTGCCTCCTGCATAAAGACTGCTCTGTTTGTCAGTGTGCTTGTGACGGTGTCAGTTATGCCTTGTTATGTGATAGTTACATCCCATTTTGGTCAACTGAAGTCTTTACCACCTAGTGATTTTGTACAGAGTGTAGATAGAGGCTACTGAACGATATACCTGCATTACTTACTGTTGATTGTTTGGTATCCTGTGGCCCAGTCTGTCTTTACTATTGAACAATTTGAAGGGCTTGGCCTGGACAGCAACAGTTGTGAACCTTTCCAGACTACTGTATTAGTATAACTGTTTCACAGTTGCATTACTCTGTTTATATGGATGTCAGTGCCTGAACAACTATATTACATGGCATATAAAACTGTAATAATATATGTATAAAGGTTTTCCATTTCTGCAAACTTGTGTGTGGTGTTTTATCCTATAACCTCTCTGTGGGTATATGTTGCAGGCAACAATTGTCATTTGTATGGGTAGCCCATACAGTGTCCAGTTGTTAAGGTGTTAACTATAGGCATAGTGGCTGTTCCATATTGTGTGCACCTTCTACATATGTATCTTACTGTACATATCTCTGCGTGTGTATGTATATATATATATATATATATATATATATATATATATATATATATATATATATATATATATATATATATATATATATATATATATATATATATATATATATATATATATATATATATATATATATCTGTATCTGCATATATGTGGCTGTGTATATGTATCCTGGGGATGTTAATAGCTTCCACATTTTACATTTCCTATGGGAGTCAGACTGTACTGCATATGTTACCTGTACCAGCCTGACATCATACAGGTGAGATGTAGTACTTTTAACATCTTGTGCCCATGTTGTGTCAGGTCCTGTTTATGGGATCTGCAACACTTGGTAGTGTATTGCAGGGTGGACATGTTTGGCTGTGGGGGGTATACCTATTCGTACAAGACGTATATTGTTTAGGGCCTCTCAACCCCATTAAAGGTGCATGTGGACATATATGTTTTAGTTAATCTACCATTGTTATCTACAGATGTATGGCCATATATACCTATATAGATATATATATATATATATATATATATATATATATGTATATATATATATATATCTGCTTACATATGTATAACTATGTACATATATATATATATATATATATATATATATATATATATTTATATATATATATATATATATATATATATATATATATATATATATATATGTGCATTTGCATGTACATATGTTCATATATATATATATATATATATATATATATATATATATATATATATATATATATATACATATACATAGATATGTTGTATCTGTTTAGATATTAATATATTTACACACACACATACATCTAAATGTTGGAATACATTGTCTGTACTGTTGCATGACTGGGCTGGATGATATGGTTCTGAAAAGATCAGAGCTATGTATATCTGGCATGGCGTAGTGGTAAAGCTCTTTGCCTATGGTGTGCAGGGTCCTAGGTTTGAGCCTTGCAGAGGCTGTTTATTTTGTTGCTGGGCAAAACATGGGCCATTGGATACAGAGTGATTAAAGCACTTTAAAGCAGTTGTAAGTGGGTTTGCAGGGGTTTACGTGGAGGTAAGCACTGCTAACATTCAGTTACAGTTTCTTATACTCTGTTAGCTTCTGTATTGCTTAACCTGTGTAGGCATTGCTTACCCCCATGCAAACAGACTTAAACCCACTTACTGCTGCTTCAAAGTGCTTACTCCCACTTACCCCCATGCTAATTTCTTTGAAAGAAAAGAAAAAGGGGTTGATAGGAAAGTGGTGAAAAAAGGGGCACAAAGAGGGAAAGACAGTAGGGAAAATAGCCAGGGATGTGCAGGAAGGGTGTATGGAAAGTTCATAGCTGCCCATTTCTTCTACAGTGACAGCTGTGCATATACACTGAATTTGGAGGTAGATTTGGACACTAAAACCCCTGGGAGAGGGGTGAGAACAACAATAATAAGTTGTGATGCCAATTAGACCGGACTACATGTGTCCAGTGGACATATGTGTGAAATGCACAGCTATGTATGGGGCGAGTTTTTTTTGTGTGAACAGATTGCCGCCTTTTTTTTTCAGGTGAGAGTGGGATGTTGGGAGGGGTTGTGGGTATATTTGGGGAGGTAGGTTGGGTAGGTTAACAGACAAGACAAACAAGATGCATACAGGGGCAGTATATGACTCGTGGGGGATAAACACCTTGATGGGGAGGGGTGGGACTGAGGTACCCACTCATGGGAAGTCCCCACTGCACCTTCACAGCCCTGAAGGTGGCTGTGCTGGGGGCTGAGTCACAGAGCCAGGCTGGCTCTCTAATCGCAACACATGGCCCTCGAGCTGGAGTAGAAGATCATCAAACTGCTGGTTGATCTCTCTATGCACCACAACCCTGACCTGGTGACTGGTGACAGGTGCCTGTCCGCACCCACTCCCGAGGGGGGAGAGCCCCAGCCCTTGAGGCAGTTCCCCCCGAAAGTGGCGCAGGACAAATGGACAGGGAGGTCCTGGGTTGGGCCCCAGACATGCTGGTGCCTGGTCCCATGGCCAGCTGAGGTAGGACAGGTGGGTCTGCTGGGACCGGCCTTCCCAAGCGTGCTATAGTATTTAAATTTCATCATCATTTGTGGGTTAGTCATAGTCAACACATTCCAGGGTTAGGTATAACAGCATACATAGTTATTCCCATTAAATCAGATACCAGATACCGAACAGCTTCATAGCCAACAGAACACATGCATATATATGGGACCACAGTGGCAATAAGAACAGCATGCAGGTACATTGATGGCACCATGCCACCAATGTTGGAATAATTCAGTATAGCACATGCATGGGAAAATATTTTTCAAACAATTGGATATTATCAGGACATAGGTGTCATTACATACCGGTTGGGGTATGTATCTTGATAATTGTTGGAGATATGGTGAGGGGGGGGGGCGGGGGGAGCAAGATGTCAATTAGCAACTAGTATATTCCTGTAGTCCACATTACTTTCCTAGTCAGTGCTGTTATCTGTACCTTACAAGTCTTACTACACTACCCTATAGCCTTAGTTTGGACAGTGATATGGCTGTCATCATCATTACACATGAACCTGTTTTACCTGCAGTATACACCTTTTATCTGCTATACCTGTGGAGGGAATGTTTGTTAACGCTGTTTGTACACATACTCCCGAAATCTGGGTTGTTGTTTTGCACATAGCTATCCAACTCTTTCTGCACAGACTCTGGCCATGTGTTGACCACATGCTGGTGTGCCGGGACATATCTAGAATATTGCCTCTTCCACTTTTAGTGACCTGACACACACATATAGATGCTTTCCTACACAGTTATATTATGTAGCACAATGTGGGTGACAGTGATCAGTGGTACTTTATTATTTAGAGAAACTGCAACACTCACAATTCCTTACAACACCAGAGTGAACAGTACCAGTACAGGTTATAATGGTCTGCATTTTTCAGCACAGTGTTCGTATCCAACATACCTGTGGGAGCAATGTTTGTTAGCACTACCTGACTGTTGCCACACAAAGTTCCAGATTACACATTAGTATTATGCACATACCTCTCACTCTGTTACTGTACACACTCTGGTCACAGCTTGACAACATGGGAGTGTAGATGGGACATACTTGAAATATTACTCTCCTAACAGTTTAGGAGGTTGCTACAGTGACAGGTGTGTTCTCATGATGTTTGACAATCACTTGTATTCCCTGTTTGCTGGCTAAATATCTGGGATCATCCCACAGACTTACCAGGGGGACAGAGGGACAGGCAGCAGATATGGACACATATACTGGACATTCTGGCCTCATCTGTACAGCTGTGGGGTATGAATCTGTATGCAGCCTAATTCCACTCCCAGGATTCAAACCATGGCTGTGTCTGCTACAAATTTAACACTGTCCGTCACTGTTGTGCCTGCTATAAAGATATTGCTGTATATCTCCTATCTGCTTTCTGTCTTATTAATCCCCTGTGTTTCTGCATTCTGACCTTGTATTACAACACTCATATACAGATTTCCTAGACAGTTATATGTTGTTGGACAGTGTGGGCAACAGTGATGTGTAATACCTCATTATTCAGAGCAACTGCATATCATTCTTGTATTTCTGAACACAGTGTTGGTATCTGGCAGACCTGTGGGACGAATGTTTATTAGCATGACCTGAATGTTCCCACACACAGTACCAGATTCCACATTACTATTATGCACATACATATCACTCTGTTACTGTACACATTTTGACCACAGCTTGAGAAGTTGGGGTGTAAATGGGACATACGTGGCTTCTTAGTCACATAAGGTATTGGGGAGTTGCTAGTGTGCCAACTTTGTTCTCATAGCTGTGTGTCAATCAGTTGTATTTCCTGTTTGCTGCCTATACATCTGGGATCATCCCACTAATTTCCCAGGGGGGCAGGTTGATAGGCAACAGATATGGGCCACTTTACTATACTTTCTGGACATATCGGTACAGTTGTGGGGTATGATTCTGTATGCAGACTACTACCACTGGCAGGATTCGAACCATGGCTGTGTGTGCTAAACAAACAACATTTCACATCTCAGTTGCATGTGCTATTTGGATTTTGTTGTTTGCATTTTCCCTGTTTACTGTCTTTGTGTCTCACAGTTGTACTAAATGGCCTCTGGGGATTACACCTGTCATATACAGGCATTCCTATACATTCAATTTATGGTGCACAGTGTGGGTAACAGTGCTTAATACTACAGTACTATTACATGATTGCATATCTACATTACCATATGATACCAGGATATACACATGCAGTCCAGCAGTAAGACCTGTTTTTTCAGGCTATTATACTTTTATTGACTTACAAACAATATGAAACTCTTCCTGCCATATTATCTAGTGTATGCAGTACTTGCCTTGAACATTACAGGTTTTATACAAGCAATTAATTTACTACTACTTTTATTTTTATTTCCTATGACAGTAAATGCATGAGTATTACTGATCTGTCTCACATCACAACCTCGCCAGGAGACTGATGTGGGCCTCCTGGTTTGTGGCCCACTCCATTGCAGCTGTGGGGGACATAAGTGGAATATTTAGCCATACCTATCCATAATATACCTGAGCTGGCAATTATTCCACACATACTGGGGTGATACTTACACACAGCTGGAACATCCCCTGCCACTCTTGCCTCCTGGTGCCACTCCTCCAAGAGATCCCCCTTACGCCACTTCAGGACAGCATAGTGGTACCTGACCTGCTATACAGTTCGGGGTATGCCAGTGGCACTGGTGAGGTCACCGGCGAGATGGTCCCAGGTCTCCGCCTTATATTGGTACTGGCCCACAAGCAGTCTCTGAGCATGGTCTTTAACTAGGAGTCCTGCCATGACCTTGGAATCCTGGATTGACCAGCGCTGCACCCGGAAGCACACACATTCTCCCCTTAGTGCCATAGTGCCTGCAAGGGGAAGCTACAACCAATTATGAGATGTATTCCCACCTCTTGGGTTTAAGTAGGGCCGATTTTCCATACTTTTCTGTGATTGGCTTGTTTTGAAAAGGTTCAGTTATGGGCAAACCTGCTTAACGAAGGTTGGCATTGTTTAAAGGGGTATAACACTGGGCACATTGAGTTAGCTGGCCTACACATTGCTTACACCTCCTAAGCTGGCCTATGCAATGCTTAGCATTGCTTACATTAGACTCTGCATTATTTTTTCTTTTTGGCATTGATTTCTTATTTATTACATCTTATATATCTGCCTGGTCTCCATGATTAATGTGTACATCCACTCTATGGGGTCCTTGTGTTTTATTGGGGACTTCAACACTCTATTACCATTACACCTTACTTCTGGGCTTACTGCTGTATTCCATTTCACATATTTATGTTATCTAGTCGGTTACGAAACACATGGTTACATACTGATTTCTGTCACAGGTTCAGTTTGGTTTTACTATGGTGAGGACTTGTTTGCTTATACCTCATTCTTCTGCACTTCTGAGATGGCTTGGTTGTTAACTACTGTGACTATGGTGTATAGGGTTCGAGACCTGCATGGTTGTTTATTTTGTTGATGGCCAGAACAAGGGCCATTGGATACAGAGTGATTAAGGCACTTTTGAGCAGTTGTAAGTGGGTTTGCATGACGGTAAGCATTGCTAACCTGTTGTTACATCTGCTTACAGAGAGTTAGCTTATAAATGGCTTAAACAGTGTAGGCATTGCTTACCACCATGCAAACAGCCTTAGGCCCACTTACTAGTGCTTAAATATGCCTACTACTGCTTATTTGTGCTTAAACCTGCTTACTAGTGCTGTATTCATTATGACACTGATACCTCACATGTGCATTTACTGCAGTACTTCAGTTCATGTAAATATGTGATGTAGTGGGTTATGCAACATAAATATTACTCATAACGTGCATTGCCATAGAAAATGGAATGTGCTGCAGTTGGAATTGAAATGGGAATGCCTGCTTGTAAGGCGAATGTTCTGCCCACTACACTATTGCTATGCTGCTTCATTTGCACATATCTTCCTTGTTATCCTCTTCAGTCATTTAAGTTGTATTAACCATAGCTAAGCGATGGGCACACTTGTGCACCTACAGTTAGCATTAATCAGATTTTTAAACAAAAATTATGGGTTTCTTCATTTTATTTATGTATACTGTTGCTGTTGTACACAAGGTGGACTGTTGGTGGGGATATGCAGTCACCTTGAGTGGTCTTGCTCATTTCATACCTCTTTCGGCTGTTCTTCCTTGTGGGAGCATGTTTATTCTGAGAGCTCTGCTTTCAGACATGCCCCCTGCACTCTTACACGCTTCATGTAAGCCTAGGAGCTCAGGCAGCGTGCCTCATTATTATGCATGGCACACTGCCATCCTGCTCATAAACAGCCACCTCCGTGCAGGACTAAGCTAGTCCTGCATGGAGGAATAGTAAATCCGGAGGAGTGTGTCATACCCAACTTTTCATATTTAACATTGTGCCACACATTTAACACCTTGTCCATCTGTTCAAACTCCTAGACATCCATGTATTAGCTGGCATGCTGCAGCCTTACTGGCAGGCATTCCATACTTCATTTAATGAAACATATACAGTGTTCACTGTTTAAAGACGGGATCCCTGTGCAAAGGAATGATGCATTTGAGATTGTTTGCATTTGGGGAAGGTGGAATCCATGTAAATATTCCTGTGAGTAAAAAAAAAACATTGTTGAGAAAGGTGAGATAAACCATTTATTCAGCCTGTTACTGAAAGAAAAATGTACACAGTCATATATATGTATAAGTATGTATTCTATATCATTGCTGCAGTATTCCTACATAGAAGCGATGTCTCATCCAAGGCAGCCTGACACTCATCCAGTGCATATTAGATTAAAAGCTCTTGTTTGCAAACTTTTGCTCCCCGCCAGACATAGGGCTTAAAATGGACGTATGGATGCAACTACGCAGAACTTCTTTTGCCGTCAGTTTGAACACCATTGTTGCCTGTTGGTTTGGAGTTTCTGTTGCTGTACTGTATTTTGCAACACCAGATAAGTGCCCCATTGAGGTTATTTTTTTTCACTACCTTTCTTGATCTTGTATTTTATCACTACATAGCAGTTCATGTCATCCAAGAGGGGGAAATGTCATTGTGGGAGGAGAATTCCCCCATAATGATTGTCATGAACAGTGTCTTTTTTGTTTGGGTGTTTCCCATGACCATATGTCTTGTAGGATCTGTAAGGCATTCATGCCTAAGACACTCAAACTGTTTGTCTTCTCTGGCCATTTATCTGCAAAACCAAAGGCTTAGACAGTTGGCCCAGGGTACAATGGCAGAATCCTTTATCCCTGAGATACTCCTGCTAGGTAAGAAGTAGGCCAAAAAATCTTGGCCGGATGCTTTAGCTCTCCAGCCTCCACCAGATGTCCCTCTAGAAGCAGGTAATAGCTCTGTAGGTCATTTGGTGTTTACATTAGATTTCTTTGCTGAGAACCCTGCTGGAGGCCAGCCTGAATCCATCTTTTTGCATGTCCTCTGAGGCTTTGCAGGCATCTGCTCCAGATGTTGAGGGGGAACCATGGTTGCTTATCTTCGAGTGTCCTAGAGGGATTTTGCAGATATTGGTCAGGGATGATGTCCTGGATTCCCTTCTCGAATCTTGCCATGTAGGAACTTTCAGTATTTGCTAAAGCTGATGTCCCCTCTAAGAAAAAACAAAAGCTGAAGCATGTTTCAGTTTCTCATTTGAACCCTCAAAGGGAATGGCAAGGGTGTACTCAGGGCTTGTTCTCTGCCTTAATGACCATGAAGCCTCCTCAAGGAGTTTCAGTCCCTGCTCCATCTTGGACCTTCTAAGCAGTTTAGGTAACCAGATTCTTTGGATGAGGATTCCCTGTCTGGTGATGGGTCTCTGTCTTATTCTTCTCAGATGCCTTTGCCTTACGGTTCTGATGACGAGGAGTCAGTTAAGAGTGTCCTTTTGAGAAATTGTCCTTTGGGGGCACAACTGCTAGGATGATGGAATTTTTTAAGTAGGATTCTTCTGAAATGTTGAATATTCAGAGGAGATATTATGAGTTCCTTCAGGTGAATACTCCTAAATCTTTGTCATTTCCTTCTGTGTTGGCTGCCTGTTGGATACTTTTATTGCTGCTTACCAGTCTCCTGATTCTCAACCTCCTACACCTAAGAAACCTGATAGGTTCTATAAGGTTCCTGAGGATTGTCTCTTTTTATTTAAATGTCCTTCTGCTGATTCTGCTGTGGTGTCAGTCTCTTCTGACAAGTCTTCTAAACTGTTTTCATCTTCTAAACTTTTGCCTTCAAATGAGGATAGCAGGGCAAAGGGGAGGACTGGCAAGAAGGCTTACATTGCTTTTACTTTGGCCTTTAGAGCTATTAATTATCAGATCCACATGACCAGGTATACTCTGGCCTTGATGGCTCAAGTTAGTCAGGTTATCTCCATCCTCCCTGATTATGTTGGCAAATCCTCTGCCTTATCTTTTTTCGGATTCTGCTTCTCAAGTGGCTCGTCACTCTAAATGTAGCTATGATGATGCTGACTTCTCTTCTAGGGCTGCGGCTTTTGGGTCTGTCATGAAACATTATTCTTAGCTTTGTTTCCAGTCTCTACTTGAGGATATTAAGGCCAAGTTGTTGGATGCTCCTTTGGATTACACTCATCTTTTTGGGACTGGTGCTGCTGACTTGTTTAATTCTCTTCAAGAGAAAGGCAAAGCCTTGCAAGACCATAAACATATTTTTGTCTCTCTTATCCCTATGTTCCAGAGGAATTATCATTCTAGGTCTGCTTTTGTTCACAGGCAATCCCACCAGGCCTCTAAGAGCAGGAAGGGTGGGAGGCAGCCCCTCCACTAAGGCTTCTCAGACTTTTTTGGCCAAGAAGCCTCCTTTATTTGATAAACCTGCTTCTCTTTGACAATTTGCCCACCCTGCCTGTAGCATAGGTTCCTTTGTCCCTTCATCTCTCCCTTTGTTTTCCACATTGGTGTCTTTTCACATCAGACTCTTGTTTTTTTTCTATCATCCATCAGGGGTTATGTTATGGTATGGAAGTCCTTTTTCATGGTTTTCTCAACCTCTTCTAGAGCAACTTTCTAATTTCCTGGAGATCTTAGGGTCCCTATTGAACCGAGGGACCAATCAACTTTCCCCCCTTCCCAAGTGGGATAGGTTTTTTATTTCAGAATGTTCCTGGTTGCTCAAAAGGATGGCACTTGGAGACTTATTTTAGATCTGTCCCAGCTCAACACCTTTCTTAAGACCCCTTCTTTTTGAATGCTTACTCTTCAAGCTCTGTTTCTTCTTTTATTACCCCAGGCTTTGCTGGTGTCCCTGAATCTAAAGGATACTTACCTTTATATCCCTATTTACCATCTCTTCAGGAAGTTTTTACATTTTCCTGTATCTTCCTCTCATTTCAGTGCTCTGCTTTGCCCTTTGGCCTATCTACTGCCCCAAGGGCATTAACAAAATTATTGACTTTCTCTCAGGATCATGTGTATCTGGGTTTCAGGATTCAGATGGTGCCTATGCTGGCCTCTCTTCTGCCTCTAAAGGTTTATTCATTGACAGCCTTCTTTCAGTCTCTTCTTCTGCGTCTGGTGGCCATGCCAGCCAGGGAATTTCTTTGGGCTCTGGAATTCATGGTCTTTTCTGTTCCAGTGCTTCCTCTTGCCTCTTGCCAGACTGCACATGCAGAAATGTCATTGGTACCTCAAGTCATTTTGGCTGCAGCATCATCACCCTCCAACGTTTAGGTTACCTCTCCTTCCTTGTCTCAAAAAGGAATTCATGTGGTGGATTTGATGGTTCACTCTCAACCCAGGCTGGCCCTTTCAGCCTCCAGTACCTTCTCAAGAGCTAAATCCACAAAGTGTAACCAGCAGCTGGAATACTCCGAAATTAAATCCTTTATTGTGAAGCGCTTTTCATCTGGTACCTTCACCTGACTTCATCAGACAAACTTCCATTACATTATTCACCGTATTAATACACTCCCACTCAGTCAATCAATTAACAGCACCCAATTCACTTACAATAAATTACTAACTTCTCAAGAGCTGTTTCCTCAGACATAGGGTGGGGGGATCGCATCTCTAGGTCACCTGAAAGTTCAGACTCCTTGGCCTCCCCATCAGCAGTCAGAAAATATTAACATCAAAGAGAGAGAGCTCTGATTCTGGCCCTTCAGATTTTTCACCCCATTTTCTGTCTGGGCCCTTTGAAGGTCTACACAGACAACACTACCGTGATGTGGTATATCAACAAGCAAGAGGCACCAAATCTTAGCTCCACTGCAGGATGGCACTTCAGGCTTGGGAAGTGTCTCTCCGTTATCAGTTAAGTCTTCAGGTTGTGTACATTCCTTCGGAGCACAATCTTGTGACAGACGTTCTGAGCAGGTCCAAAACATGGGCTCATGAATGGATGCTTCACAGAGACATGTTTCTGGATATTGTCCATTGGTGTGGTATTCCTCAGGCAGATCTTTTTCTTTCTCTCTGAACAGACAGCTTCCACTCTTCTGTTCCAGAGTGCCATGTTATCTGACCTGGAAGATGGGCACCCTATACTTTCCATGAAAGGGGAGGTTTCTTTATGTTTTCCCTCTTCTTCCTCTACTTCCACAAGTCCTGCAGAAGATTTGGCTGGACTCCACAAAAATCTTAATAGTGACTCGCTTTTGGCCATGACAGAACTAGTAACCCCTCAATGCATCTGGCCAGAGGCAATCATCACAAATTACCTCACCAGTTGGATCTCCTGACACAGGACAAGGGGTCTCTCATCCATCCCCACCTGTCCACTCTGCAACTGACATTGCATGTGATAGGGTATTGATCCCTTTCCAGCATCTCTTTTGAGGATGTGCTCCAGGTTTTACAGGTTGCAAGGAAACCCTCAGGCAGATAATTTTATATGTCCAAATGGAAGAGATTTTTGGTCTAGTGCCATGTTCATAACCAAGTCCCTTTTCAGTGGGGGTCCCTTTGGTCCTCTCTTGTTTGTGTGAGTTGCTCCAATCTGACTTGGCCTATTCTTCTGTGAAGGCCCATTTGTCAGCCATTTCTGTTTGTCTGCCTTTGACTCCTCCTTTGACTTCTTGTTTTGAGGTCAAACAATTTCTTAAAGGTGTCCTGCATATTAGGTCTCCAAGAAAGCCTATTCCTCCTCATTGGGACCTAAATTTCATTTTGGAGAAATTGACTGAGGTTCCTTTTGAGCCTAAAGATTCTGCTTCTTTGCAGCATTGCATAATGAAGATTGTTACTGGCTCTAACTTCTGTTCAGAGGGTTTCTGAGCTCCAGACCCTTTTGGCCATTCATCCTTTTTTGTTTTTTTTTTCACAGAGACAGAGTTTCCCTTCATACTAATCATTCTTTTATGCCCATGGTGGTGAATTAGTTGTCCTTAAATCAGTTGGTACAACTACCTTCTTTTTTTCCTTCTCCTCGGTCTGCTACTGAGAGGGTCCTGTATACCTTGGATTTGCAGACAGATCAGGAACTAATCAGATAAAGCTATGACTATTTGCAAGTCTGATCAGCTTTTTTGTTTCCTTTCATCCCAGGTCTTTGGGCTTGGCTGTTTCTAAGCAAATCATCTCCTCCTGGATTTCTAAGGCCATTTCTGTTTGTTATTCTTTTCATGGCAAGTCTCTGTCTGCTTCTGTTAGAGCTCATTCTACTTGGGCTGTTGCCTCTTCTGGTGCTTTCTTCAAGGGATTGGACACTGCTTTCATCCTTGAGGCTGCTACTTGGTCTTCAGTGCATACCTTTACTAAGCATTTTAAGTTGGATATATTTTATAGCAGCACATACCTTTACTAAGCATTATATGTTGGATATGGTTCCTAGGGCCAGAGCACATTTTGCTGAAACCATTTTATGGGGGGTTGTTGAGGACTGCTCTCAGCCTTCCACCTCCCATTCTGTTTCTTGAGCATTTTCACTCTCCTCATAGTTAGGAATACTGCAAATGTGATATAGAAGGACATAGTGCAGTTGTGCAAAATCTTACAATAACAGTAGATGTCCTCGTCACTATTGCAGTATTCGCTCCCTCCCTCCAACCCCCTCTTGTTTTTTCTGCATTTTTTCCTTCTAGTTGTGCACAGACTCCTTTGTTCTATATTACTTGTTCTTTACTGGGGCAAGTCAGGTCTGGGTAATTGCATCCGTACGTCCCTTTTATGCCCTACATTCTGTGTGGGGAGCATAAATGTGACATGCAGACAAGATCTTTTAATCTAATGTACACTGGCCAAGCATCAGGCTGCCTGGGACAACACATCCCTTATATTTAGGAATATTACAAGAGTATAGAGAAGGACATCTACTGTTATGGCAAGATTTTACAACTGCAATACGTATACACGGGTTCCCTTCACATTGTCGACACTTCAAAATACTGAATTCCATATGGCTGAGACCATATGATCGACACTGGAAATGCCAACAATGCAGAACCAGTATCTCCGTACAGTGCAGAATGGAAAGATTTCCATTCCTGCACTGTAGCGCGATCTCGAAGTTGGTATATTTAAGTTATGGGGGGTGTGGTGGGTGCAGGGGGGCTTGCCCCCCACTAGCAGTGTTTAGGTAAGTGCTTTTTGTTTTTTAGTTTTGTATTTCATATGTTCGACATTTTAAATGTCAATCATATGGCCCCAGCCATATGAAATTCAGCATTTTGAAGTGTCCAACATATGAAGTAGATCTGTATACACACATATATAAATATAGATATAGATATACATGCACACACACATACACACACACACACACACACACACACACACACACACACACACACACACACACACACACACACACACACACAGGCACACACGCACATACACGCACACACACCACACCACACACACACACACACACACACACACACACACACACACACACACACACACACACACACACACACACACACACACACACACACACACACACACACACACACATATGCTCACACAGAGTTTGAATCAATAATGAAGGAATTACACTTTCTATTAATTTTTAGTTAATATAGGAAAAGGAAACAATCAGTTAGCTTGATTCCTTTCCCTCACTGCATATCTGCTTACTAGATTGTTACTGAGTCATAACTATAAGGGAATTTTGACTGACAATTTACCACACCCCTGTCTACATCAAGCAGAAAAATTGTGTAATTGACAAACACGATTATATGCAAAATCCCAGGGGACATTTGGCATACTTTTTTCTGAACAGCTTAAGAAAATACTTTTTCATTGCTAGATGAAAAATGCATTCCTATTCTCATTAAATATTTTGAGGAATACTATCTCAAGTAAATTTCTGTCATTTGCAACCCACTCTCTTTGCGTCATGCCCTTCCTTTTCTCAGTGTTCCTTTGCCAACTTCGTGCTTGCTAAGGATGAAAATTCCCAAGGAATTGTCAAACAACCACACCCACTATCATTCCTAAACAGTGCAGTCAGGCTGTTGGAACCAGGCTTAAAATAAATGCAGTCCCAAATGTAATAGTTATTATCTCCAGGTTTTTCAGAACACTAAGATAAATAATTTCTAAACTAACTTGTAGTCTGTTCAAGGAAGAAAAAAGAAAATAAATCAGATTTGCGTCTTTCCTCTTTTCTAACCCATTGGCATTGTTTTCTTTGGCTCTGCTCTTGTAAGCCTCGAGGATAATTTAATTTTTTTTTTAATTGAATGTTATGAATTTACAGGTCATAAGCAGACATTAAGTATAAAGAATGCTGGTGGTTTATGCAGACATCTGACTTTTCTAGGGGATATTTGCAGTATATCAGTCAAATTATTATGTAGCTAGATTTCATTATTTGGCCAGGACGGCACAAGATGTATAAACAGTACTACTTGTTGTTTGATGAGTAAAATCATTGGCAAAAATAATTCTATGTTTGTAATTATCTTTGAACAAATGAATAAAAACAGCACAGAGCGGAGGTAGCTGATGCGAACTGCCTGAAGCTAATAACTCGACTGTGCTTTTCTGACTAAAAGTCAAACATAAAATACTTGCAGATAGTTAAAGATTCAGAATGCTTCAATAAAGTAGACAAGATCCTCCCAGTTCACTAGATCACTCAGCTCCAGAAAAAAAAGCATTAAATGAGACGTACCAAATATGTCAGAATGCTGTATGAAATGCAACAGATTACTTTCTCTAAAGTTACTTTGAAGTTAAACATAGTCCATTTATTTCTCATGCAATCTTTGTTTAAGAGCACTGCACAGTATAAGGAAACAAGTGATAACCTTCATCATTACTTTATCTAGCTGTGCTTGTTCCATAACCACCTCTGATGTAATATCAGAAGGCAGTGTTTACTTGCTCCAAAACAGGTACCTAGTCTTGTATTCATGCTGTTACACTGCTTAGCATTTGGGGTGGAGACGGGAGTTAGGTGGGTTTCTGTAGTTTGATCAGTAACACTCTCCTTGATTGCTGTATGATCGATAGAAAAGAAGCAAAACAAGTTTCACCAATAGTACAGTTTATTTTCTCCACTGTTGTGTGACCTCAAGGTAGGTATATTTAAGTTCATGGGGTATGGGATGATGTCCTCCCAAATGGGGCTGTGCAAGGGAGCTTGCACCCTGCAAAAAACATACTTTTCTGGCAAAACTTGATTCATTCCTTTTCTATCCATCGTTCAGCACTCAAAGACAGTGCTGTTTATTGAGCAATATGTGCCATGGCAGGGCTGCCTATCAATGAAGTTCCATTATTCATATAATCTGTTTAGCAAAGGTCCTGTTTGTTTACATATTGGTAGTTTGGGTGTATGTTAAGGAATCCCATGGAGACTGTCAATGAAAACATTATTTCTTATTTTTATTAACTTAAACCAATCAATACACATGTTCAAATATTAATATAGCTATATAAACACACAAACACACACAAACACACACACACACACACACACACACACACACACATATATATATATATATATATATATATATATATATATATACATAAAATGACAAGTAAGTACTGACTAAAATAGCACCAATATTCTGTACCACTTCTATGTAAAGTGTATTGCTCGCTTCCTGTAGCAAGTGTTAACAAACCTTTGTACATCCTCCTTGCCCAATATAGTAGCATATTATTCATTTTTCAATGCATAGAAAGTGTTTTTCCATTTACATTTTTATTTACTGGCAAGAATGGATCCTAGAAAAATTTCTTGGAGCTAAAAGCTCTTGATGATATCACAGAAGCCTAAACCCACAATACCGCACTGCCTAAATTAATGTATATGTTACTTTATTGCCAAGATAAATGCATTGATAGGAGTGTCTTAATTCCTAGGAAGACAGATTGTCAACAATATCTTTCGAGTGGAACACCTTAAGTTAAAACTCAACATATGTGATTATATAGTACTGAAACCACAATGTAAGGAAGAAGCAGTTCTTCTAAAGAAGTTAGTTACTTTTGCTTATCCAGACTGTTTTGCAGACATATATAAACAATTGCCCGAATCCCTGATTCCTATCATGACATCGTTTGGAGGGTGTGGTTATAAAGAAAAACCGAGTAGGCAGTAAAAATTAATAAATAAATAAATACTCTATAATCTTTATGCTTTTTCAAAATCACTTGCAACTAAAATGTGATAAGAGGAATCGGAAATTAAACTGACTGTAGAACAACAACGCTTATGTATGTGAGCCGTACATGTTGAGGAAGTCACTATTATACATATTTTTCTATATAAGATGTCCTCGTAATATTTCTGCATATTTTTAGTCATCATATTTGTTATGTATGCTTACATACTGTAAACAACATTTGCATCTTGTTAGCAAAGAATATATATAATACTTATTGATATACACACACACACACAGACATATATATATATATATATATATATATATATATATATATGTGTGTGTGTGTGTGTGTGTGTGTGTGTGTGTGTGTGTGTGTGTGTGTGCAAAATGCACTCTGAAGACACCAATAATCCTGAAAATAAAGGGAACTTTTATTAATGTGGTCTGCTTTAACAGAAAGACTATTTCTTGTCAGAATTATATACTGCTCCTGCGACTTAGCTCCTATGACATTACATGTTTGCCTGAGAAATGCATATTGTTTGGCTTTGATCAATCAGTTTACAATCACGTTTGCAGCTATCCTCGGGATCTATATAGATCACAGTAATAATTAATTTGCATCTATAACATCTTTCTCTGTGTACCCCTACATGAGGCACTTTCAGTATGATTTTGCATATGTAAATGGTTAGTTTATTAGAGGTGGGGTTTATTGAAAAAAAACATCCAAAAGACTATACAGAGAGTGAGAGAGAGAGAGAGAAGAATAGAAACAGTCATCAAGTGTCCTGGGTAGAGATATGGTAGAAGAAAGGAAAGATATGATAAGAATAGGGTTGCAGACATGTTTTTAAATCCCATAGTAGAGGAATAAGCATGCTAAATGGATTATATGTATTGTGTGTGTATTGAATGGAAATTAGGATATTATAGAGAAAGGAAAATTACTATTGATGTCAGAGTATTCAAACACGTTATGTTTTACTTTGCTAATAATTGTCATATTCATTGATTTACTAATAATTTCACAACTACGTAAACCTATTTACCAATATGTCACCTACTGATAGAACTGAGCCAGAAGTATTGTGTTTAAGTGACAGTCATCATAGAGATACAGTATTAAAGTGATTACAAAAAGAACTGAACTAAGGATTCTGCACTTAATTCACTGTGCTATATTGATACACAGCTCAGAAAAATATTTTATTGGGCCATAATATGTCTGGTATGAAAAAAAATACCATCTGTGTGAAGTTTTCCTGAAGAGAGGAAATAAACTCTACAAAGACAGCTAATGACACTGGTACCAGAAATGAATGCATTGTGAAAAGCATAAAATCCTAAACAAAGTGTATAATCTCTCTCTCACCCTCACACAATTTTTTTCCCAGCATCACAGTTTCAGATCCTCACTCAAAGTTAGCTTAATAACTTATCACACTTAACGACTAGGGGTACTTGCAACAAAATGCAACCATCAATAGTTATCTTGATTCATTTCATTACTGGAAATGAAATACAAGCGGCCTGTGATTCAGAGTAAGCTGTTTATATTCAGCAGTCATAAGTATCCCATTATTCATGCATTACTGTTAGGCAAAGCTGAGCTGCAGGTATAGCACCCATTTCTCAATGACACACATCAAGATTTCTGGCCTACAGCTCAGTGATGGTGACTTGAGGTTTCTGTTGTGTGGCTTGTTGATGCCTGCTAAGGTTTAAGATGTACAGCTTGATGATGGCTGCTGAGGTTTCTGATGTATGGCTTGATGATGGCTGCTGAGGTTTTTTTATGTATGGCTCGGTGATGGCTGAAGTTTCTGGTCTATGACTCAGTGATGGCTACTGTGGTTTCTGATAAATTAATTGGTGATGCTTCCTAAGGTTTGTGATGTACAGCTTGGTGATGCCTGATGAAGTTTCTGATGTACAGCTCAGTGATGCCTGCTGAGGTTTCTGATGTATGGCTCAATGATGGCTGCTGAGGTTTCTGATGTATGGCTCAGTGATGGCTGCTGAAGTTTCTGGTCTATGGCTTGGTGATGGTTTCTGATGTACAGCTTGGTGATGTTTGCTGAGATTTCTGATGTATGGCTTGGTGATGCCTGTTGAGGTTTCTGATGTATGGCTCGGTGATGGCTGCTGAAGTTTCTGGTCTATGGCTCAGTAATGGTTTCTGATGTACAGTTTGGTAATGCCTGCTGAGGTTTCTGATTAACAGCTTCATGATGTCTGCTGAGATTTCTGATATACGGCTTGATGATGGCTGCTGAGGTTTCTAATGTACAGCTTAATGATGCCTGCTCAGGTTCTCATCTATTGCTCAGTAATGTTTGCTGAAATTTCTGATGTATGATTCAGTGATGCCTGCTGAGTTTCTGATGTATGGTTTGGTGATGCCTGCTGAGGTATCTGGTGTACAAATTGGTGAAGTCTACAGATGTTTCTGATGTATGGCTCAGTGATGTCTGCTGATGGCTTGGCATTCTTCCCAACCTCTTAGTGGAAGAATTTGGAACAAAGCCAAGAATAATCCAGGAAACAAAAAAAAAAAAAATATATATATATATATATTTTTTTATTTGTCATTTGTTAACTGGGTTAGTCCAATTGAGCCAGTTGCCCATTTTCAATGGAGACCTGAGAAGAAAAGCTCCAGATAGTTATTACAAAGTTACAAAAAAGAAAAATATCTGACAATGAAATTTTATGCAAACAGTACAATAATGTGCTTTACATGAGAAAATTCGAAATTTACAAAAGACCTGAAAATCTAGCTTACATAAACATTACAATAATGTGCATATCATACAGTACAAAGGGTCTATATTAAAAGTTCAAAGTCTGAAAACGTTGACTCTCATATGATGAACATCATATGAGCGAAGTTTTCAAACATTGAACGTTTCAACGGAGATCGCTGTAGGGAATTCTTCCCTTCACTTCAATGTGGTGCGATCTCGGAGTTGGTATATTTAATTAGTGGGGGGTGTGGGAGGTGCAGAGGGGCTTGACCCCCTACATAGAGCATTCAGGTAGGTTTTTTTGTTTTTACTGTGTTTGCATTTTAAGTTTGATGTTTGAAAACTTTGCTCATATGGAGTCGACCACATGAGATCCGAAGTTTTCAGACTTTGAACTTATAATATAGACCCCAGTACAAAAGTTAAAAAAGAAAGAGATGCAAATGAGATAGGACACTTTCATTAGGTGGGTGTTAAAAGTGTGAGAGGTAATAAGGTGGGATTTAAGTGGGATCATTGCAGTGACTGGTGTTGGCATTTAGGAGAAAAGTTTTAAGTTTGGGTTTAAAGAGATTTCTGTTAAAAATCATTTGGATGTTAAGGGGGAGTTTGCTCCATGCATGGGAAATACTATATTTGTAAAGAAGTTTACCAATGTTTTTGTTTGGTTTATAGGTGTCCAGAAGGAGCTGGTCAGAGCTGTGAAGAGTTCTGACAGGGGTATAATGTGATATTAGTGAGAATAGAGCAGGACAGGAAAGGGATTCTAAGTGTAGAGTATGAGTCATTTGCAGCTGGGAGTGAAGCAGGTGCTAGGGGAAGTCAAGCCACTGGAGTTGTTTTAATGCATGGCAGTATTGAGATTTGTAGGTTTGGTTACTAGCAAATGTTGCAACACTATAGTATGAGTGACAGAGTTTAGCCAAAAGGGTAGATTGTACATGTGAAAAGATGGGGGAGGCATACAGTAGACATAGAAGGAGGAAGGCCTGAGCAAGTTTCTGCCTAGAGTCAGGGGCTAGGTGTTTTTTTTATGTCTGTAGAGTAGGCCAATTTTTTGATTGATCTTTTTGATACAGTGCTGAATATGGGTATATTGCTCTTTTAAACTTAGAAAAATTATAGAATAACAGGTTTTGCACTGGCATATATTTTCTGAAATCAGAAAATCAAATGTCTGTCACTGTTAAGTGACATTAGTCCTAATTTTTTTGCTAGAAAACCACAAAACATATGAGGCATAGACTAAAAAATAGGAGGCTTGTTGCCTGCTGACGTGTCTGATGGATGGCGCATTGATGCATGCTGAGATTGCTGATGGATGGCTCTGTGAAACTCACTTAGGTGAGACTGCCATATATTAGTAATGTCACACATTTGCTGTTTATCTGTCTTCCTTCACAGGTGCTATGGTTTTGGCATCCCCCACCTGGAAACAAGACATGCCAGATGTTAGTGTTGTGTCAGGCACTAATGATGATGGCGGCCTTATAGTAGTACAGTCTGATGCCATAGCACCACTTTTGGCAATGGTGGCTGTGGAGGAAACATTACCAACCATGTACAGTAGTACAGGTCTGATACCTGTGGAAACTGCACCCATCTTTCTAGTTCCCACGTAGAGGCCAGGTCATGGCTGGCATCACTACACAGGAAGTACCATCCTCCCCTCTCTTTTCTCCTGGAGTGAGCAATGGTGCCTCCACAGAGTGTGACAGATTTTAGGAGTGGTGAGCCAGTAGCCATCAATGCCATGCCTCCCAGTCATTACCTAACATGGATACTACAGTTTCCATTGCACAATGGATGTGCAGGACAGTCATCCAGGTTCAGGCAGATGTCAACACTACCATGGCAGAGATGATTGGTGTAATGTGCAACCTGTGTAATGATGTATGTGAGAACTTCCAACACACAGTTAAACTCATTGGTTTGTTGCACAGACATCTAAGTGCCCTCACTTCCACCCTGGATCCTTCTGCCTTCATGTGCATGGTCTGACACCATTCCCATGGCCACAGCTCATCTGCGTCCACTGTGGATACACCCAACAGTGTAGGAAAGTTACATTCATACACTACTACCACCAACAAAGCCACCCACTGATAGTGTGCCTGGTGAAGCACAGCATAGCCATCCTCAGCAATGTGAAGTACATTGTGTTCAGACACATGCCACAGCCAGACAGTCATGGTCTTGTGGGTACCAGTCATCCTTGCCAGTAGGTGATGGCACCAATGCCATGTCTCAGAGGAGATTCATGGTCTGTATACATTCCACCTGAGGTCCTGTAACACCTGCTATAAATACATACACACAGTACAACCACATATACAAAACTAGTGTCCCAGGGCAACCTTTCTGACCACATACCAAGTAGTGTTGGACACCGACCCCTCTCAGAAAGCACAACACCCTCCATCTACAATATACTCAGTGTCCTGAAATCCCTGGCCATATCACACATTCCTGTATTCTTAGTTAACCCCTCCCAACACTGTGTTCATTGTTGATATCTGTCATTGTGTCTCTCCCCACCTCAACATATGATGATTACTGTGCCCACCATTTCAGTTAAGTTGTATGAGTAGGTGACTTCTGATGTACGGTGTGTCCACCTACTACTGTATGACATCTGGACAAAGCCTGACATAATTGGTGGACAAAAGCTCAAATATACGGCCATACATGAAATATTGCTGTTACACACTGAGAAAGTTGCTGGTGTTATAGGGTTTGTTGTAACATATCTTTTCTGAGGGATATAAAGTCAGAAAATCAAATGGATGTTACCATCTACATAATGCAATCACCAGAGTATACTACTGATTTGCCAAGGACACTTGTCTGGGGAACAGCCCATACATAACAGGCTAACCTGTGGCCATTATGTGGATGGCCCTACAGCTGAGACATATGCAGAGACAGAACTTTGTCAGACTGAAACTCATGCAGAAGTAGCGTGTGCAGACAAACCCTGTTAAACTAGCAGTATTCCAATCATATAACAGCAATATTCACATTCTGCACCTAAGTCTTGAACCTTTCCCACCATTTAGTTGGCTTGTCTCCACAAGTCTTGTTGTAAGAGGTAGTAGCTCACACATCTTGAGGATGTCTTCCTCACAAGTAAGGGAAAGGGCCAATGCCCACATGCAGTACTCATTTATAGGAATGTGTTGCCATGATATTGGCTATTGGAAGAACTACACAGCTGTTCTGCATGCAATTAGCAAGTGGGGAACCCCAATAGGTGCATAGGCGATCACTTGGTTATGAGCATCACCTACAAAAGCCATGTTGCCACCTATTCAAACCAGCTCTATCCCTGTAGTACACAGAGAGAAAGAGAGAGAGAAATAAGAAATGAAACATAAAGTGGAAAAGAGATGAAAGAAGAAAGAAAAAAGGTAAGTGGAACATGTAGGAAAGTAATTGAACGCAGTACCTGGTCTGTAATAATGGGAAATTGATTTGGAGGAATATATGTCCCAACAAGACATACTGTATTAATGTCCTGCTAAACAGCTGCTGTGGCCATAGCATCTGGCCCTCTCTGCAGTGGGAGATATCACAGACATACCTCTCAACTGTACAGATCTTCACAGAATGTCCACATTTTACCATCATGTATTTTTGTCTGTTCCTCTGTACTTTTCTGGCAAATAGCTGAGGATTGAATGCATTAGGTAATGACAAATACTCGAGGTTAAGACTCCACATCCTTAATAATATTCACCATAATGCTAAATGTATCATTCTACGAATATCCTATGTTTGTAACAGGAATATTTCAAGTCTAACCCTATTTATCCCCCCATCATTTTAGGCATTGTCCAGATGTGATGCTCTGAGAGGTTGTGAGATGAGATCACAGCTCAGGAGCCTGATTCACCCTGGGAAAGGACAGCTCATATATAAGAGCCGGAGAGGTATCAGTCAAACAGTTGTGACTGTGCCACTGCTAGGCCAGTTAATAGGATGTTTTCCATATCTGTGTTACCTGTGATTATGAGTATGACACATGTTTGCTTTGTAAAGCTAAAAGACCTATAGCGGGCATGTGCATAGTAAAGTACTGTTGCAGACATGTGCGTTGAACTGTATGTGATATCCTGAATTAATAACATTCAACTGTACAGTGTTCTGCTGGACAATAAGCCCATTTGTGACTGATATCTGTAGTCACATACACATATACCTGTGTTATGTCAGCCAAACCACTGACAGGTCTGTGAGCAATGACAGTGTAACATAATAGCCTACTTATGACTATTGGACATCTTCCAGGTTATCACAGTGATGTCAAACCCTACTGTGCAATCAACATACTAATGTATGGTGCAGCTATATTTATACAGTATCAATACTGATGTCCCCTTTGACACCCATTTATGTGTGCCATTGTCCAGATGTACTGCTGTAACCGGTGGAGATGTATGATTGAGCAGCAGAACTGTAACTCCAGTCTGCCATACTAACATACAACAGAACTGTATACCAGGTATCCCCTGAGAACATGTATATATTCTTATGTTCAGCTGGAAGGCACAATACTAAATCACATAGGTTTAAAGCATTCAGGTACATAGGTTGTACATAGGTTGTACATGTAGCACATGTGTGTAATATCAGTGTCCGTGCATACAACAGACAGAAATGTGTACAGCTACTGGTTGTTGCAGTGCCTTGACACTGATATGGGTACTACAGTAGGCATGATATTCAGCTATTATTCAGAGAATTGCCTACTTGTGCTAGGACCCTCTGTCTATGCCTACCATTACCAGCTATATCCACAGCTATATACAGTAGACATCACAAGTGTACACATCCATGTTAGAATACCAGGTATGTGTGCTGTATGACAATCAGACCACAGAAGATCAGTTCATAATGTTTTTCATCTTTATGTGACCCCTAAACTGTACAATTCCATTGAAATGCAATTAAAGGTGTTTCTATGAAAGTGGCCAACTATTGCCAAGTGAAAATGTGCCATGATGTTAGAGTCCAGACCAAGATGGATGAATGCTGTAACCATCTCAAGAGGTGCATACACAACACATCAGTTTAAAGGTGTGCACACTCATTCAACTGGCTTACTGTACTGAGTATTATTTCCATATCTTTTCACAGACCTGATTGTTATGTTTTCAATTGAATTGTACAGGTTATAGGTCACACTACAGGTGGGAATTGTTATGAAATTAGTTACTGTGGTGTCATGTTCCAGATGCACAAATACCAGGTAGTGTATCAAGGGTGTGAACCCTTCATATCCACTGTAGCTATATGGACACAGCAGTACCTGACCTGTATATCCAGCCACCACCAAGGTAGCGTAATCTACTTGATGAATCTGGGTATCTTGGGGCAATGCAGCAATTGCCTCATGTACACAAGCCTCTCCACCTACCACTCAACACTACAACCTGTAAGAGATGCACTTATATAGCCAAACTGGAAGCAAAGCTCTCTTCACCCAAGACTGGACTAGACAGTCAAGAGGAGAAGGTAAAAACTTGCACCACACCACACTCATCACATAGTCCCTCAAAACCTACACCACCAAAACACACACATAGCAACACAAAACACACACCTACATTCGTGGAGGGTCTCAATACAAATCTGCTCAAGCAACAGAGACCTCCAAAGCAGAAATGCAAGCAACCACCCCCCCAACACAACTCAAATGACACATAGCACACAAACTCAGTGTGCCACTCAACCACAGCCTATAAGGCATAACAACATACCCAACAGTCTAGCCATAGGTGACTCTATAGTCAGGCACACTGATGTTCCACTCACCAGGCTAAACAAGGAGAAAGTTACTGTCGGGTGCCAGGATCCGCCAAATAATACATGCACTAAGGTCACTCCACAACAAGTACAAATATGACTCTGTCATTGTCCATGCTGGTGTGAATGACCTGAGACATACCTCCCTGGATTACATGACAAGAGACATGGAGGAGGTCTCTGATCTTGTAGCCCAGGCAGGTATGTTCCTGTAGGTATGACCCTAGCCCTGAGTAGCATCCTGCCATTACCCAGAATGATACCACAGTACAAGGACAAAATGATTGACTTCAACAATTGGCGAAGCTTCTGGTGTCATTCTAAGGGGATCCAGTATCTGTCTGTATGGGATGACGTGATCGACAGGCCACAATGCTTTGCCAGAGATGGCCTGCACCTGTCACCCTTGGATTCTGGATACTGGCTAAGGCTCTAGCCACCCATGTAGTGCTTTTTAGGCAAGGTTCAAATGAAAAATTCACCACCGTAACAGGTACAAGCAAGAAAAATCTGAGGGTAATGCTACTCAATGCTAGAAGTCTAAACCTCAAAATGCATTCACTCGAGGCACTCCTTAAAATGGAGAACATTGACATCTGTGCAGTGACAGAGACCTGGTTCAAGGCTCCAGAGAGCACCCCTGCATTGCCAGGCTATAATTCATACCACACCTTTTGGCCACGTAACCTGGACCGAAACACTAAAGGCAGAGGCGTGTCCATATTCGTTAAAGATATCCACATCTCCAGGCTAGTTGGTCAGCATAATGCATCCAAGATTATCCAAGTGCAACTAACTCTGGGCAAGAATGCCAAATTGTAACTTGCTACAGATCACCCACCATGCCCCAGGATTCCCACTCTTCTCTTCTTGATACACTGGGAAAATGTTAGGGTGCAACCCAACACCCTAATCATGGGCGATTTAAACTACTCCACCATTAACTGGGAAAACTACTCATATACCAACTCTTTTGCTCAACGTTTTCTGGAATTCATAAATTCCAATGCCTTGGATCAACTTATCCAAATCTCCCACTAGGGGCAGCAATATCCTAGACCTGGTCATTACCAACATGAGTGACTGGTGTTCCACACCAGAGGTCAATTCCTCGTTGGTCAGATCTGACCACAAGTTAATCACCCTAGACATCCACATCCTGCCCCCATGTATGCCCCATTAGGGAAACCACAGTAAAGAATGTCTCCAAAGCCAACTTCACGCTTCTTAAAACAGAAGTGGCACACCCATGCAGACGGACAATATAGGTACGACTTCTGAATCCTACACAAATGCACTTTATAAACACTTACATGAGTGCATGGATCATGCTATCCCTAACAGAGCCAAAATGCTATCCTCCACAAAAAGGAAGCCAATCTGGTGGTCCCCTGCCACAAACAAACTCTACAACAGAAGAAAGAAACTGTTGCAAAAAAGAGTGAAATCCCATGATTGGAGGAACTTCATGGTCAGCCTCAGTCAGAAGCTGAGATCCCTCATAAAATCCTCCAAAGCTAGTTACAAAAACAAAATTACCACCAATTCTAAGGACAACCACAAAGCATTCTATAGCTATGTCAAGAATCTCAATGGCAACACTCAGATCTGCTCCGAGTTACACCACAATGGCACTAAATATACAGAACCAACTGATATTGCAAACATCCTGGCAGATAGGTTCAGTGCTAACTTTACCCCCCTTTCACCCCCATAAGGGCCCATCTCTATACCAGAGGAATGCAAAGTTCCTGTAATCATGGCTGCACAGGTAAATAAAACACATTCTCCAAAGACAAGAACACAGCATCCATGGGACCTGACAACATCCCAGGCTGCATTCTACATGAACTACAAAATGAACTGGCACCCCACCTAAGCACCATGTTCATTCATAGCCTCACCTCAGACTTTGTGGCCACTAAATGGCACATAGCAATGGTTATCCCATTCCATAAAGGGGGAGCCACCATGGACCCCGGCAACTACTGCCCCATAAGCCTAACGAGCCTGGTCTGTAAGGGCACAGAATATATCATCATGGAACATATAAACAAAGACATTGGTATCTCCAAACTCTGGACCCCATCCAGTTTGGATTTGTAAAAGGCAGATCATGTTTTCTAAACCTGCTAGACTTCTTTGAAGCAGTCACCAAAGCCATAGATGAGGGTAAGGTTGTTCTCACAGCCTATCTAGATCTCGCCAAGGCTTTTGACACCATCTCCCACTTTGGAATTATCGATAAACTCACTAAACTAGGTATAAATCCCTATGTCACAAGATGAGTTGCCAACTGGCTCACTGACAGAACCCATACTGTGAAAGTAGCAGGCTCCAAATCTGACTTCAGACCAGTGACAAGTGGAGTACCAGAGGGTTCACTCCTGGGTCCTCTCCTGTTTGGTATCTACTTTTCTGAAGTACAGACTAACACAGAAGGTTTTTGGCTAACGGAGCTTGCAGATGACTGCAAACTAGGAGCCATAATTGAAACTCCTAATGATGTGGACATCCTACAAAAGGTTGACTTTTTTGAAACAGTCACTAGAGCCATTGATGAGGGCAAAGCAGTCCATACAGCATACCTGGACTTGGCTTAGGCCTTCGACACAATACCCCACTCAGGCATCATAGATAAGCTCAACAGCTTAAAAGTAAACCCTTATGTCACTAGATGGGTTGCAAACTGGCTAAAGGACAGAACCCATAAAGTTAAAATCGCTGGAGCAATGTCAGACTCAAAGCCAGTCACAAGTGGTGTCCCACAGGGATCTGTCCTGGGACCCCTCTTGTTCTGCATTTATTTCTCAGATGTTAAAGCAAACATGGGAGGGCTGTGGCTGACAAAGTTCGCAGATGACTGCAAACTAGGTGCCATAGTCGATACACCAGCAGACACACACATCCTACAAAAAGGCCTCACAGAAACGGACAACTGGTGCCGGAGTCACGGCCTTAAACTATATGCCAAAAAATGTATAGTCATCCCCTTTGGGAAAAACAAAGTACCCACAAATTATCACATAGACAGCAACCCACTGAGTATGGAAAATGTAATCAGAGACCTAGGGACCCAAGTCGACAGCGACCTCTCATTTGACACTCACGTTGTCAAAGTGGTTAGAAAAACATTCTACCTTGCACACCTCATCATGAAGGGATTCACATCCAGATCCAAGGATGTCATTGTACCCCTATATTCCTCCCTCATCAGACCCATGATTGAGTACAATGCCCCATTTGGTATGTACCTCACCCGGCATTTGCAACAGCTGGAGAGACCACAAAAGTACCTCACCAAGAGGATCAAGGGTCTCCAACATATGTCTTATTCTGCCAGACTAAAGAAACTTCAGCTCTATTCAGTAGCATACCACCTGCTCAGAGGTGATCTCTGCCTGACGTGCAAGGCCATGTCCAATCAGGATCTGATGGACATGCTCCACCTCAAAAAAATCCAAATCCATCAGGACCATGAGAGCTAAAGACTTAAACCTTGGCACAAGTATGAATAGGACATGCTGGAGGGATAGATTCATAACCCAGAGGCTTCCCATGCTTTGGAACAGGATCCCAGTTTGTATTAGGCAGAGCCCTTCACTGACTCTTTTCAAGAGAAATCTTGATGAGTGGATGGGAGATCGTAAGTTTACCCCAGGGGTCACATCTGTGTCACTGCTAGACAGGGGCACAGTAAACTAATTCTTTTATATAAGGGGACCTTCATTGTGTCACTACTAGACAGAGGCACAGTATTCTAAATTTATTCTGTACAATTTTTGTACCATTTCATGGGGTGGCAAAAACCACATCACTATGGCTAGGCTTACAAATGCCCCAGGGCAGATAGCCTAGTACTATACTATGAAACTATGAAACTATGAAATAATACCCACCAAGGAGCTCCTCACCACACTTGGGCCACACGCTGAATGCACAAGTCATGATGCTGAGGGAAACATTGTAGAGGTGGACTGCGCACACACACTGGATGAGGAGTGTGCAGGTAATGGCCCAGTGAGGATTAGTACACTAATATATCAGACATGCATGTATCTGTATTGTATCTACATGCATATGTCAGGTCCAATTGCAGTTGTGGATGGGGTTTTCTAATGCACAGATGTGCACATCTATGGTGAGGATAGGACATTGTGTATTATTGCGGTTAGTACTGCAGATGTGCAGACATGCTGCATCAATCCTGTACCAAGGACACATGTGCATCTGCTGGCAATAACTCCCACTCACAACTACCTAGGACCCTCTCGTCTACATATGGGACAGCAGCCTGAAGCTCATGAGTATGACATTGTTCTGTTGTTCCCTGGCAATACCCCAGGCATGTGAAGTGCATGCAATTTATCACACACACAACCATTAGTAATATCTATATTGCTTTATGAACTAGCTATATTGCTTGTACATGTTCACTTGTGCTGGGGTTAACTGTATTACATCACAGAAGTCACCACTGGGGCCTATCTGACATGAACTAAACCTTCCTGTAGCATACCTCACAACTTGTCAGTGCCAAGATGTCTGGACAGAGGCCAGCAAATTGTGCTGGACAAATGGCCTAGGTAAGGTCATGCGTGACACATTTTTGGTTTACAGTGGATATAAATTGTGTACACATCCCTTTTCAGAGGCAATGTGTTACTGTTACATACTAATTAGGACCACAGTATGATGGTCCACACCTTTTCCAGCATTTAATGTGACCCATTACAGGTACAGTTCACTTGTAAAACCGAGAATCTGGACTCATGTATTGCACCTACAAGGTTGGCCACCCGTGAGGGCAGCAGATGTCCTATCAGAATGATGTTTCAGTCAGGTATGATACCTCATGCTGCCATATGTGTCAGTACACTCACTGTGGCCTGTTTCACTATAATATCACATACATGGGCATTGTTAAGGCACACAGACCAATTCTGGCCATGTATAGGTTTCAAACATAAGGATATCCCAGACACATCTGTACAGAAGACTGTAGAATGGTTTAACCTGGTGCATGTGAGGTAGATGCTGTTACCACACTATATAAAGTAATGGAAGGGGAGGTGGTCATCAGCCGTGTATGGTATAAACATCAAAATGGTATAAGCCACACATGATATGATCCTCATGCACACACACACACACACACACACACACACGCACACGCACATGCACACGCACACGCACACACACACACACACACCAACAGTTGCCAGCATTAAGATTAGAACTCTTGCCTATCTAGGTATTCCTATGAAAGTGCTATGCAGTTATCAGGCACGCCACAGAGCTTATACATTTTCACCTCTTCCAAAGATACTTCTAAGGGGGATGATGTCAACAGGTCTACTAAAATGGAGTGAAGGTAAGTAGATAAGTAGGTCAAAAATGGTATGAGTCAGACAGTACATGATTCACACACACATGCATACATACACAAACACTTGCCAATATCAGGATTAGAACTCCTGCCTATCTAGGTATTCCTACTACAGGGCTATATAGTTATCAGATGCGCCACATAGCTTATACGTGTCTACCTCTTCCAAAGGTACCTGTAAGGTGGATAACATCAATAGGTCTACTAAACTGGAGTGAAGGGAAGTGTAAAGGGTAGTATACTGGTCAAAAATGATATGGGCCAGACACTACGTGATTCACACACACATACATTCACACACACTTGCCAATATTGGGATTAGAACTTCGGCTTATCTAGGTATTCCTACTATAGTGCTATACAGAGCTATTTCCAACTCTACCAAAGGTACTTCTGAGGTGGATGCACACACACACACACACACACACACACACACACACACACACACACACACACACACACACACACACACACACACACACACACACACACACACACACACACACACACACACACACACAGACAATTGCCAGTAGTGAGTTTCAAACCCCTATCTACCTATGTATTTCTACTACAGTGTACCGCATTTATCACATGCACCATGGAGCTTATAGGATTGATGGTGCCCCAAGTTACTTCTAAGGTAAGGAACATCACCAGCCCTTGTAAAATACTGGCATTGGGTGATGTAGTGGGTGAGAGATTCCAAAAAATATTTTACCCTACACATATTTACATTTGCCAGGGGTGAGGTTCAAACCTCTATCTAACTATCTTTTTGGACCATTATGTTATGCATTTATCATATGCACCACTGACCTTACATGGTTTAGGGTTGCCAGCAAGTACTTTTAAGGTGGATGATATCTGCAGGACTGCTAAAGTCAGGCACTGAGATGTGTACTGGGTGTAAATGGGGCCAAAATCTTTGAAGTACGGACATACATATGTAGACATATGTACATACACAAACACTTGCCTATGGCACTATAGATGTGCCATGCTCATGGAGTTATAAAGGTTAATTTGTTGCTACATAATTCTGCCAAACTGAAATCTACGCCAATGCACAGAAGGTTAATTACAGATTATATGGAAGCAAAACAGTCACTATGTAAAACTAACTGGAGTGAGGCATTCAGTGGAAAAACTGCAGATGGAATGTGGAAAGGTTTGAAAGAGACATTGTTTGGGTGCATGAAATCAGAAAAATGTTTAACATCAGGATCTAGGCATACAACATCAGGTGGATATATTTCCATAATAAGATATCTGATTAAGATGAGAGACAAAAAATATAAGAAATGGAAAAGAGGTCAAACTGCAACTTTGAAAACTGAAATAAACAAGCTGGACAAACAAATTAAGCATAATGTAAGACAAGATCAAGAAAACTTTGAAAAAAAATTATATAAAGATATCGAGCATAATAGGAAATCTTTTTATAGATTCATAAGATGTGGATGGAGTAAAGACACACAAACTGATAAATTGTGTCCAGATTCTAAAATTTATTCTCAGACACAACAGATTATAGCTATATTTAAAAAATCTTATGGAAAACAGTTTGGCTCCACAAAAGGGGTAGTAAGTTGTCCTAGTGGCAGCTAGGTAGCCCCAGATACTGGAATCAAATTAGATTATAGTGAAAAAGAACTGTGTAAACTGGATCCAACCAAAGCACAGGGAGAAGTCAGAATTAGTAACAATGACCTGAGAACACTTCAGCAAGAAGTTACAGTAACATATCTGCCATTCACTAGTTCATATAAATATGGGGAGATTCCTCAAGATTGAAGACATGTGCTTATTAAACCTGTTTTAAGGGAAATGGGAATAGGACAAACCCAAAGTCATATAGACCCCTAAGTCTACTTTCATGTTGTGGAAAAATATTGACAAAGGTAATATTGGATAAGTTATTGTTAGAACTGGTTAGATTGGGACTTGAAACCATATATCAGCATGCATATGTTGAAAACAGATCTATTACCACCTGTAACATGATCTTCTATAACAATATATTAGCAGCTATGAATGAAAAATTGTGCTGTGATGTAATTTTTTAGATTTAACTTCAGCATTTGACAGCGTTATACACTTAACACTGATCAATAAATTAGTACAACTAGGTATTGATGTACTCTTGATAAGATGGATAGCTGCATGGCTTACAAACAGATCATGGCAAGTATCACAAGGCAACTGGACAGATGAAATCCTTGGTTACAGACAGGGTGTTCAATAGGGCTCTGTCCTAGGTCCTTACTTGTTTAGATTGAATCTTTCAGACCTAACTTTTTTATATGAGGTGTTCTACAGTCTATATGCAGACGATGAGGTGTTCTACAGTCTATATGCAGACAACTTGAAATTGGGTAAACTGATTACATGTGTTACAGATAAGGCATGTCTGCAAAATAACTTGACTAAACTGGACATTTGAGCACAGGATAATAATATGCTAATACATACATCAAAAACTAAGCATATGAGATTTGGTAGGCATAAATTGAAAGGTGAATATTTAATACAGCACACAGTGATTGAAACTGTAGACTCATTTAAGGACCTGGGTATATGGGTAGATTCAGCTATGAGTTTTTCTAGTCATATCAACCAATTGGTTAATTATAGTTATAGAACTAGAGGTTGTATGAAAAGATTTATAAAGTCTAGGAAATCAAAAATAATAAAGTCATTGTTTGTTAGTTACATTAGACCCAAACTTGAGTATGGAATAACAATATGGAAACCCTATAAGAAAACAAGTATGAGCAAACAGAAAAGAGTATAACAGAAATATACCAAGGGTATCCATGGATGTAAAATTTTAAGTTATTATGAAAGACTAAAATATTTGAACTTGTATGGTGTCTCTTACAGATATCTAAGAGGAGATCTTATTCAGGTATATAGGGCATTTAGTGACAACTACCTCTGGGAATGTTTGGGGTTAACAAAAAGTAGTAGAGCATCATCAGATAACCTATGCAGAGATTCTATAGGAATGAGAAGTGTACTAACTGGTTCTCTGACAGAGTAGCTGATGCATGGAACATACTACAAATTACATTAAAGCAAGAACTAGTTTAGATATTTTTAAGAACAGCCTGGATACTTATTATGGGAACATGTGTTTTGGTATACTGGTAAGCTAGAAGGGCATTAATGCCCGTGCTTAAAATATTTGTATGTATGTATGTATGTATGTATTTGTACATTTGTAGAAATCGGCTGTCAGTTAAAACTGACTTTGAAATCAACTGCCATATCCAAAGATAGATTATTCAAGTTGGGTGAAATGTCAGTTTAGTTACCTGGGATCCTGGGATGTGGTAAAATAAAGTATAGGTAAACCCTTTAATTTTTGTCAAACATACTGGATACATTTGACCCAGCAGCCTGTAAAATTCAATTTTTATAATCTGGCAAAGCTCTTCACTGCAGAAAAACCTTAAGTATTTTTTTATATCGCTAAAAATGTATAAAAATGCCATTTGTTGTTAGGGAGATCAAGAGCACCTCGGATGAAGGGACTGAACAATTTAATGTCCTGCTGCATTACTCATTTCTTAGTGGCACATATAAACTATGTTAAAGCTCGAATCAGAAATTGTATATGCATTTTATGGCTTGATCCCATTTTATATGATTATTTTTGATACAGAAACCCTTTACAATATCAATCATGATGCCAGAGTTAGATTATGCAGCTTGATTTCAACAAGACAATAAACCCTCTAGATAAATTATTTAGTTTATTTTGAATTTGTGATTATAGGTCTTTCAGGTATTTGTTTTTAGCTAATAAGAGAAGCCAGAGTAGGTACATATTTGTTCTGGCATATGAACAAGTACCTCTTCATATCTTATACCTCCTTACTCCCTCTTCTTCACTCACTTCTTTTTCTCTTTCCTGACTTTCTATCTAAAAATGCCATAACCCTGTTTTTTCTCTCATTTCGTTCTACAGTTCTTGTTTATATTATACTAATTTACCTTTACATTTCTCTAAATTGTAAATCGTTGTCATATAAGTTGTATCTATTCTGAACCAACATTTTCACAATATGTCTAATTTGGCATAATTATTTAAACTGTAGATGTTTTGTATTCTTTTTGCAAATTGTAAAATTATTCTTCTTACAATGTTTTTATAATATTTTGGAGCTTTTCTTCCTGAGCCTACATTGAATATGGGCACCTACTCAGTCGCACTTTCCTGGGTAATCAAATGTCGATTAAAGAAATAAATGTGCAGCAGTCTTTATGACATAGCTTAAACATTTTCTGTGTATTCTGCTGGTTCTCAATGTTCACAACACATCATTATGTAGGAACATTAATTCAATGAAAACTTGGTGTCGTGAGACTGAAGACATTTAAAATTGCATGTGTTTTCAAACAGACATTGTTTCTTCATACCAAAGTATGTAGACATGATGATGGAAGTTTGAGCAATGAAATGAGTTTTAACACAAATCTAATACCACACCTATACAGGACCATTCTAGGTATCACCCACCCCTCTACTACCACCACCAAAACATTTTAAAAAGTAAGCTTCTCTGCCTGATACTCAAGGTTGTGTCTATCTGCTCTAAAAGGGAGAGAAAGTGGATTTTATAATGTGACAAATTTACATACAAAGGTGATAGTGAGCAGTCTTTTCTGAATGCTGCAAAGTTTTGAATTTTTATTTATTTATTTATTTACCTTCAGTTGTTTATGGGAATATTTAATTGGGTAGAAACAATCTTTTCAGTGGAGGTCTATGTAAAAAAGCTCCTAGAATATTAGAAAAAAATAAAAGTAAAAATAAAAAAAAAAACATGAAACAATGCAAAGCATTACCATACAAATTAATTGATAAAAAACAAATGTATCTCATAAATTGTAGTTTCAGTTTTGTCATCAAAACCGCTAATGAACTTTAAAAAAATGGCAAATTTGTATTACAGTTTAATAACCCTAATAATAAAATTAATGTATATACACAAGAAGAATGAGTTTTAGTGTAGAGACCTGTGAGAAAAGTAAGATTAAAAAAAATATCGAGAGCTAGTAACAAAATAGCTGGAAATATTTAGGGACAGTGTTATGAGGAGTAAAATTGCTTAGTGTGGATAAAAATGAAATAGCAAGGATGTATACTAAGTGAGGGAGAGTGTAGAGGGAAAAATAACAGGTCAGGGACAGACATTGGAAATCTACAGCAGTATTTTCAGATGAAGAGAAACTAGCCTACGGTAGATAGGAGTTGGTAATGAGTCAAGGGAATATTTAAAAAGCTGTCACTGAGACAGCATTAAAAAGGAAGAATGAAAGAAATAAGAATCAGTAGGAAGTGATAAAGCTTAGACTATAAGGGCAGTAGCATAGCTAGTGCTGGGTGAGATGGGCAACTGCCCCAGGCACAAAGAGTTGGAGGCAAAATCAGTAGATCCCGATGTATCTTTAATGCAATAACAGCTTTCAAAAGCAAACTGCTTGTTACAATATAGCAAGCAGTTGCTACAGTTTTGAGCACACTAGTGCTCAGTGTGTGGTAAAAACTGTAGCAACTGCTTGCTATATTGTAACAAGCAGTTTGCTACAGTTTTAACTAAAACTTCAGTGCTGCAGCACTCTATGCAGGCAGAGTATAAATAAGCAATTTGCTACAGTTTAAAAAGAAGAACTTTTGTTATTTTTTTTAATTAAAACATAAGTGCCATAGTGTTACATGCAGGTAGAGTGTAAACTGTAGAAATTGTTTGCTGCATTTACAGAAAACAGTTTGCTACACTTTAAAATAAGATTTTTTAATAAAATAAGCTGAAGGAGGTTTGGGGGCAGGGCACAGAAATGGGAACTGAATGGATGGGGTAGGGGGGAATATGTCTTGTAGCTGGGTCACCTGGTTGGTGTGCCAGTGGAAGTAATGCTTTTTTTTTGCACTTTAAGGGAAGTGCTGATGGAGACAGGTGTAGATCTAACTGAAATAAGCCAATTGTGATCTGCCAGAAATCATGGTTCTACATAAATGTGAATGAAGTCTACAGGTTGAGCTCTCATCACAACTACATCCAGGATCATGCCCCTGTTGCCTACTACATCTGGGTGTGGACACTGCAATCACTGACAGGGCAGTGGAAGTAGTGCCATTATGAGTACAGGATCTGACATGGCCATGTCAGCAAACATCAGATGATGTAGCAGCTCTCTGGTCATGTGGTTGCCCACCCTCCCCCAGCAGAAGTTCTATCACAGAAATACCTGATCCACTTTGTCATTGATCCTGTCCAATGAGTCACCCACATGGTTCAGGGAGTCATGCACATCAGAAAGCATGCTATTTAGTACTTGCACTATTTCGTCTGAGGACTTGTTGGAACATGTTTGTGCATCCATAATGTCCCTACACATATGTCTGGTGGTACCTAATGACGCATCAGCTTCAGGAGAAGAGTGTACAGCAGATTTCCCTTGAGCACACTCCACAAACCCTTCTGTGTGGCATCACCCCCTCAGAAAGGTGATGAGTAGAATCAACCAGTGCTGAAACCAAAATAACTACACTACCCTGACTGACTGTGTCATCTTCAACCTGTTCTATATCAAAGGGCATCATGGCATGGGTAAGCATAAGCATACTGTGTCCATATGGGCAGGGGATGTGGGAGCCACAACCTCAGTGTCAGACTGATCTTCTGCACCCTCAGACTGTGCCTTTTCATTGTCACCATCATCATCAGATGCTACAGATACTCTGACATCAGTTGGTAGGAGTTTTACACTGCCACTGGTAGGATCACCTATGATAACAAGCAACAAACACTACAAGGACAAAAATGGGGAATGAAATTTATCAAAACTTTGTTAGACAAAAGGTATGTTAAACTATAATAAATGCTAAAACAATACAGATATTAGTCTCAGACATAAAATCTACCATTATGTACACTAATAACACCATGTGCAGGTGGTCTTGCAGACTGAAGTTCAGATGTCCCTGTGTGTAAGAAAGGGAGAGGAAACAAGGCTCATAACTATCACAATGGACATGACACTAGAAACAAAGAATGATCTCCTTTACATCTGCAAATTAAGAATCATCTGAAACAGAAATCTACTGACCAGTTGAGTTACTGCCAGACATCCACCTCTATCTTTCTTGCACTGTGTTGTCTAGGCCACACTTATCAATGGCTCTAGATATATAAGATATATGCATACAAAGGTATGTAAATTGACAGTTACATTATTTTTATTTTGCATACCTGGAAGTTCTACTTGAGATATTCTGGGTCTGCCATGCACATTAGTACCAATATCAATGATTCTGTGTGAATCCTTTGCTGAGCTATCTGGATCTCTAACAGTGGACAGAAACTCTGCTGATTCTGTCAGTGGTGGTGCGGTAGCAGGATGAACCCTCATAGCCATCTGTTCCTGGGCAAATGTAGCCATCCTACAGTAGAATGACGTCATAATATCACCAGTCCTGTGTCATATCTGAGAGTAGGTTCTCTCATGCCCTGCAACAGCATTGATGCTGTCGACCATCTGCTGCCATACCCTGTCTTGGAAAGATTTGTCACATTTTCCTCTCTCAAAAAGAAAGGTTTCATGGTGACAAAAGGCCTGGATAATGATCTAATTTTCTGCATTATGGGATGGTGGCTTGTCAGGTACAAATGTCTTGGAAACCATAACCTGATGAAATAGAAATCAGAAAGAAAAAATGATTATAATACTCAGACAGGCTGGCTGTGAAATCAGTTTTGTATGCTTGTAATAATCCATCAGGCACACAATAGTTGAACAGGTAATGTTCCCTATGACTACTCACAAGTTAAGGCAACCTCCCCCTGTAAAATTAATAAAACTAATAAAAGTAACAACATTTATAGCAGTTATGTAATGTGACCAAGCAGTATTAACAACACTAATTCACAATGTACAAGAAGAAATGGAGAACTCGTCTATAGTGGCATCTCCACTGGCATGGAGGGCAAGCTGCTAGACATCACAAACTGAACACATTCTTTGGGCTATACATATAAAACCACTTGACCTTGTTAAGACATTGCACAACACTCTTCTGCAATAACTGTTCTAATTCCCAGAAAATAAAATCTACACAATTATGTCAGGTTGCATTCTTTACAAATCTTTGTAATGCAGACAACTGATATACATGGGCTCTGCCTACAGTAAATATTAAAGAAGATGCAGAGAGATAAATCAATGACTGTACTAGGCATTATAATCCATCATTAATGTTAAACTACTCTATAAAAAATAGCAACATACCTTGGCAAGAAAGAAGATTAGAAAATAGATGTATATTCTCAAAGTGTATATAGCAGAGCTCTCTAGATCAGAACAATCTCCACTCCATGATACAAGTTCCTTAACTACACAATTACCTTTATATAAAGCAGAACCAATACTCTGAGCACTGTGAATATGCAAATGATGTATTAAATCATTCACATTACTGAATACCCCATTCTGTACTAAGTGCAGGGAAGGTAAACATGGTGTAAGGACCTACATGATTGCATGCACATGCCCTAGCACTGCAAGGATGAATGTTGAGAAGTGCTACCTGTTAATGGCTTGCAGATGTCAATGATTAGTCTGACTGCTGAAACAATTAGTGTTTACCAGTCTCCACTCTTTGATATACAGTTCCTGAGGGTGTGTCGGGCAGAAGAGACTTAACAATAAGTCTGAATGTACATTGACTCAATTAAGACAACAATTTTATTAACATTTAAATGCTCTTTTATGACCTTCAGCATTTTACTAAGAAATGTTGTGCGTATTTAAGGGAGTACATTACTCATTAATACAGACACCATATGGAATATAACTGAGATAGCATTGCTCTTGGGAAAACAGATAAGGAAATGATAACCCTAAACAAAGAGAATAATATAGCTACATACAATATCCCACTCATCCAGACATGTACTGGCAAATTACAAAGTTTCAGAACTTGTTTCTGTTGCACTTTCAATGAAACTTGATACAATGACAGAATTTAAAGATACCTAATCTACTTTTGCTTCTTGCTGTTATATGTTTGTGTATATAGCAAATGTGGGAAATAATTGCAAATGAGTGCTCTTAATACCCTGGCTTGATTATTAAAATCCATGCAGGTTACTGTTGCATGATAAAGTTAAGGAAACATCAGAAATATACTTTTAAAGTACTTGTTTAAGATATGTACTTTTCCCTTTCTCTAAATACAAATGAGAATGATAAATATGTTGATTGCAAACAATGTATCAGTAATACTTACATTACTTAGATTTTCTATTTAGCATATATCATTAACGTTTCACATATAAATAAATACAAAATAATGTGTATAACATTTATTGCACATGACAATGAAGATATTTAATTTTAAAATACATTTGTAGATATATATATATATATATATATATATATATATATATATATATATATATATATATAATGGGCAGGATGGTTTTCTTATAATCATCATCATGACTCATTACATATCCTAACTATGTGTTAAGGAGTGAAATTCTTGTCATGTATGTATGGAACGCACCACAATATGCATTCCTCAGGTCAGGCATCCATCCATCTGAAATATTTTTAGAAAGAGAAATGCTGCGTTTTACATAAGAATGTGTTCCCAGGACTAGTTAAAGCCCCACACATAAAGGTCTATCTGAGGTATATCTCTAGTCAATCTGAAATTATTATATCTATAACTACGATTTTTAAAAAGATGCTGCCCTATTGCAATGAGAATTAATAAGCTACATTTAATGTTTTTGCATTTTTTTATCCAATATGTTTGATTACCAGCTGATACAACACAATTTTAACAGTAAGTAGGTCCCAAAGTCAGAATATGCCATAATTTATCCTACTTATACTAACAAACATCAAATGATTACAAACTATGCCATTAAGCATTTCATTGTTGAATATTGAGCATCACACATGGTAAATATCACTGCCATGCTTCACACCTTTATTGCTATTTGATACAAGTAGAGCCAACTTGTCTACCAAGGAATCCATTTGCTTACAATTGTGCAAATGCAGTTGGCAAAGGTGTGCATCTTTGTTCATAAGCTGTTATATGCAAGATCTGATTTGGACACCAGTTCAGGCATATGTTAGTAGCTTGACTTCTGCAGGCATGCCTGGTGATAGGCAGGATGCTGCTAAATTTAAAGTACAAAGATGAGGTATTCAGAGGTCCAGGATAGCTGTGACACTCTTCATGGAGTGCTACAGCTGCTGCAAAGAGATAATACTGGGATCACAGTATAAGGTCAGCCAGAATCAGAATCACATTTATTGGCCAAGTATGCACACATACAAGGAATTTGACTCAATTTTCAGTGACTCTCCAAGTATGAATAATATAAATGATATACATAGAACTATTAAAAACAAGACAAATGACATATATACAATTATTAGGAACAAGACAAAAAAAATAAATATACATATACATATACATGCAAGGTAAAAGTACAACTTAGTGCAAGAAATATTGAAATAAACTCTAAAAGAAACAAGTATTAACAATATGTAAACAATACTTCAGAATCTGCAGAGGGATGGGAAAAAGAATACACCAACCTAATAAGCAAGTTAACTGTTTATGAACTTGATGGCCTGTGGAAAAAAATGTTCTTATATCTGCTTGTTTTGGTGTGTATTAATCTATAATGCCTGCTAACATCAAAGCTTGGAATAGCTTGGTCAAGACTGTTATTGCACACACTGGGAAACAATGTCATCATTACTGTAATGACCTGAAAACATGCAAACAGGACCTCTTAAGCTGATGGGAGGATGAATTTATAAAAAGTATACTGAGTCCTCAACTGTCAATTATATAGCATCCATTAGATAGCCAAGACAGTTATTTATTATGCTTTCATATGTGATATTTTCTTTTTTTCCTACTATAGAGCTTCAGTGGAAATAGCAGCAAACCTGAAGCACATCAGGAGAGACTAAGTCACCTCAGAGAGGCACAGGGCAAATATGGCTCAGGTCCAAATGTAAGCCAAATAAGTATTTTTGGTCCCTCACTCGATAACATCTTGAGCAAGCATACTTCAACTTGATAGCAAGCATGCATGCTTTCTCCAGTAGTTGTTTTCACTTGCCTAAGCAATGAAAACACCAGCTTAACTGTGTGTGGGGGTTCAATACCCAGAAGCAACAATTAGGTTTTATTACAGGAAACATTTATAAAATATTAACAGCAATAAGGCATTATGGTAAGTGCAAGTATTGCATGTGAATGCAAATATCCTATATGGAATAGTGAAATACATGTTGCTGTTCTTACATCTTAGCAGTGAGATTTTTTTATTTTATTATACATTAATATCTTCCCATCATATCCGGAGGTGTCAAAAGTGTACATAGTCATTTATCATATTTGCATTAAAAAATAAAATTTATTGAAAAGTAAAATAATGTGACACTCCATGGGTCTAATTCTATCTATTTTTTGTCTCCCTCACACTATCTTTCTGTCTGTCTTTTTTTTTTTTGTATATCTTTCTAAAAATTCTTTTGTTTGCATTCCTTGCTGTGAAAATGTCTATCAGCACAGAGAGGTAGACTGATCACTGCAGCTTATCTCACCACACTTCTACCATTAGCAGCACAGACAGTCAGCACTTCTGGATCACAACCTGTCAGCATTGCCTGCACAATCCCTGTCCTACCTGCTCCATCTACATCAGATAATAGTTATATACTACCTGCCAGTGCACTGGTATCCTCTGGGGGCAGTATGAGTGGAGATAGTGAATATGTCACCCTGCAGGAGCTTTCAGGAATAGCAGAGAATATTATGGTAATGGGCCTCAGTGCCCAGAACAACAGTGTTAAACTGGTCCTGTGTCTCATTGCTAAATCAATGCCACATCTGGCACTGACACAGACAACTAACACAGGCTACAGTGATGACAGTTCTGAGAGTGGGGACAGAAATTCTCTCTGTTTTCAAACTGGATGTGAGTGTGCCTTTGATATCATCTGCCTATCCCCACTCATGGTATCCCCCAAAGTTTTGTCTATAACACCATTTGTAGTGTATGTCTTGTATGTCTGCACCTGCTTCCTAACATACCCTACCATCCTGACCCTGAAATTCTTAAGGCCATTCCTCAACATTCCACTATCTTTAGAAAAATACAGAAAATTAGAAGGTGTCCCACAAAACATTAGGCCCCATAGAAAGCTCTCCACTTCACCTATGCATATTGTTGACACACACGATTTATCCCAGATGGCTATAGAACATTACTCTTTTGTTGTCACCCATCCCTGGTGTGGTCATGAAATTCTTTGTACAATTACAGGTTTATGTTCTGAATACGTGGATAGCTGAGATATGTTCTCCCAACTTCTTCCTACAAATTCATATATTCTTTCTCCATATCCTGCCTGCTGCTTGCCCCCTATTTTCACCACTGTCTTATCAACCCTTTTTCACCATTTGATTTGATAGATCATGCATGATTACAGCATGCATGGCCAAAAATCACTAATGGCAAAGTCTTCACTTTCTGTCCTTGGCACTTACATTGAGGTTGGTAGAACATACCAGTCCTGAATGAAAGTGAATACTGTTTACCTTTCTGTGGCCAATGCTGAATATTTTAATTTCATCTGCAGTAATCTGTTTAATTTCATGCAGTAATCTGGTTAATTTCATGTAAATGGCTTAAATCTGCTGTGATATGGGAATACGGTGTAAAGGCAGATTAAAGGCAGTGCAGTGAAACATTTACTGTGACAGTTCTTAGACTGTTGGATGTAATAAATTGGAATTTGCTATATGGCATTTTGAGATAATTCACATGTTTGATGTCTGATATTTTTGCATAGTGCTATGGGTTTGATTACAGCTTTAGGTCAAATTATTATTTCAGGACATTTCATATTCCTATCATACCAAACATTTGTATTTCACTCCATATACATTTCATTAACATATCATTTGAATAGTGCAGTACGCCATTTGTAAAATCATTTCTGCCCCAAAAGAGAGACCTAGTAAGCCACCCTTATCCTGTTTATGTCTCAAGGTTGGTTGTATTCTCCTACTCCTTTTTGCTCCCTATAGTAAGGATTTAATTGTACAGAGCACATCAGCTTCATAATGAGTTAATAAGTAAGTGTAACTAGGGTTGCCACCTTTTCAGTGGGCCAAAGTGGGACATGGGGGTGTGGCCAATATAACACTGGTCACACCCTCTACCATGATGTCACCATAGGAGCGGTGAAGGAGATGCTGTTATGGGTATGACAGATGGCTGCTGGAGTGGCTAGCTAGCTGGCTAGCTGGCTGCTGCTGGAGTGGCTAGCTGGCTGGCTGCTGGAGTGGCTAGCTGACTGGCTGGTCAGCTGCTGGAGTGGCTAGCTGGTTGGTGGGAGTAGCAGCTGGATGGATGAATTACTGGATGGCTGGCTGGCTGCATGAATAGATGGATGGATGTCAGACTGGCTGGATGAATGGATAGATGGCTGGCTGGATGGATGGATGGATGGATGGCTGAATGGATGGATGAATGGATGGCTGCATGAATGGATGGCTGGCTGCATGAATGGATGGCTGGCTGGCTGGAAGAATGGCTGGATGCGTGAAGGGATGCATGGCTGACTGGCTGGCTGCATGAATGGATGGCTGGCTGGCTGGTTGGAAGAATGGCTGGCTGGCTGGCTGGATGAATGGATGGATGGCTGACTGGCTGGCTGCATGAATGGATGGCTGGTTGAATTTATGGATGAATGGCTGGCTGGATGAATGGATGGATGGATAGTTGGCTTGATGAATGGATGGATGGATGGATGGATGGATGGCTGGCTGGTCGGAAGAATGAATGAATGGCTGGATGAATGGATGGATGGCTGACTGGCTGGCTCGTTAGAAAAAAAATCTTGTTTTTTTTTTGTTTTTTTTTTAGTGGCTGTAGAAGCGCTTAAAACAAAGAGCTCCTACAGCCGGGATCTTTGCAGGGCTCGTCCTGCCCCAATCCCCACCACTTTCATGAATTGCAGCCAATTGCTGCATGAATTACAGCACCTGGACTTAACAGGCAGCAGCTTTGCCTGCAGGTCTGGGTTGATGACGTAACTGAATTGCCGTGGAAAAGCCAGAAGTAATTGCTGCTTTTCCACGGCAATTCAGTGCGAATGAAAAGCAGGAATTTTCAAGTCCCACTACTTTCCACAGCGGGCAATGGGATGAGGAAGCTCAACCCGTGAGTGTCCCAATGACAACGGGATGGGTGGCAAACTTAAGAGTAACACACTCTCTCCATCTGTCTGTATTGCTCTCTCTGTTCACCCTTTTTGCTTCAGTAAGTTGTCACTGTCATTTGATTGCATTATTATAAGTGTGTGTAGTAAGAATTCCTTTCTGGAGTGAAGCATACCTCTTAACTGTTCAGATTTTCATAGACTGTCCAGAGTTTTACATCATATTTTGGTATGGCAAATCACTGAAGATTGAAGTCACTAAATAATGACATACATTTATGTTTCAGACTTCATATCCTTCAGAAAAATGCATGCCAACACACATTTTGTTCATCTAGCAACGTTATACGTTTATAAGAGCAATATTTAAAATCTGTCCATGTTTTTGGGCCTTTGTCCCCCCAGTATGTTAGACTTTGTCTAGTTTTCTTATTTTAAGAGGTTGAGAGTTATGGCATGATTAGATAATGCTCAGATCTACAGACAGAATTTTTCCTCCTTTCAAGGTTTCTAATCCATGCATTTGTTAAGTGCTAATGACTGTTTTGAGGCAACATTATCCTTCTTCTGTCATATGCTACTTTGTCGCTGCCTCCATCTCCCCTTGGCTATATATCTTCTCTCTTCTGTGTTAATAGTCTTCCTCCTCTGCCTTTGTGCAATGTCTACCACCCAACACTAACTGCAACTGAGGTTAAATGTAAGTGCATAGCTTGTATGAAAATCTTGTCAGTTTCTGTCTTCAGTCACATTACTCTGGAGCCCTTCCTGCTGCTGTGCTTAGCTGTGCATAGTCCAATTAATTTACTTTTCATCAAGCTGAAGAGTTGAATGTACAGTTTACAGTTGTCAAGAAGGTAATGAAGAGTGGGTCTATTTTAGAGCACTGAACATTCAAAATGTCAAGCGTTCTAATATCGAACCCTATGAATCGAAAATTTAAAACATCAAAAAGTCAGAACAGCAAATTTTTTCCTAGGGAACAAATTTGCTGTTCCAAAACACATTCACACAACACAATCACACCAAACAAACAGCAATCCACACACATACACCTAAACTCTTACACCTAACCCTACACTAAACTATACATACACCACTAACTATCCACTTACCCTAACCCAAACCCTAACCCTAAGGTCCGTCACTATCGCACAGTCACCTCACCCGCGCCCTAACCGTAACTCACCTACCCTGCCCTAACCCTCACATCCACACAATTGCACACTTACCTGACCTGCACCCTAACCCTAACTCACCTAACCCACCCTAACCCTCATGTCCACACAATTGCACACGTACCTGAACCAAACCCGTAACTTTCCACCACAGCGCTGGAAATACCGAAGCAACAGAAACGGACAACCAAATTCTTTCCCTAGGAAAAAATTGGTTTTCTGTCTCTTCGATATTTTCAGAATTTGCTGAAAACGGGTCGATATTAGAACACTCAAAATTTTGAACGTTCGGTGTTCTAATATAGACCCTGAAAAGTGATACATTTTTGTTTTCTGCAATCTGCTGTCACGTGGGAACTTTGTGAAGTATGACGTCCTATGTGGTATGTTTAGATAGTACTCAGGTCTATCATTTTTTCTTGGAATGCTCACAAGGTGTGAATCAGGATGTAAGCAAAATTGTTTTTTAATGTTTTGTATGATTTCTGTGGGTGTAAATGTTGGCTACACCTTTCCTTAGCAGACTATTTTCCTGCTGCTATATTAATGCACTTGCTTTCTATTGTGAAACCTGTCTTGCACTGATCTTGCCTGAATAATTATGCTTATAAAGCAAACACTAATACAGCACAGATATGGGCAGACATAAAATATGAAGTAATGTGTTATTATGTCTGTATTGTGAATTCCTGTCACCAGCTGTCCACCACTTCCCACCACTTCTGTTCATCCACTAGGCCTCTTTGATTCCAAAGTGTTTCCATAAGCCATGTTTCTACCAGCAATAATTTGTTTGATCCCTCATGTGTTTTATAAAACACCTGTAACATTCATATAAGAATTGACTAACTGCAACTATCATGATAAATTTGTAAATCATGACACATAAAGCATGACCATAACACACAGATATATGTTATGGTCAAGAAACATGGCCATAACACATATCTGCTCTGCATTTCAGCAACTCACATATGGTTGTATGAGTATAATGCTTCTTTGCATGAATGTCAGCAAACAGTACCATAGACTACTGCTAATAGTCACTGTAAGTTCAACACTTCAAGATATGATTATGCATGCAATAATACTTTTTCATCAGCACACAATTGAGCTTGGCAGCAATGGGCTTTGAACAGAAAGTAAAAAAAAAATATATATATATATATATATATATATATATATATATATATATATATATATAATTCTTTGTTTAGGTTGCACAAAGGTTGTATGTCTGCATTGAATGTTGACAAATTATCTTGATTCCAGAGTGATATTGATTCTGTTAATTCAGTCTATTAATGTGTGTCTACACTTCAGTAGTTATGCTTACAACTACAATACAATGTTGGTTAACTTATTCATACATAATCCATCACTGTTATTTGCAGTGCACTGTCCTATGGAGGAAGTGTCTTTTTGTCTTGCTGATGCACACTGTGCAAGTATGAGACAAGCCAAATTCGCAATCATCCCAGAATTAAGAGGCAGGAAAGCTTGATTGATAATACACTGGTTTACAACTGTGATTGTCATTAGCATTCCATACTGGGAAACAGGTACATGTCCCTCACACTAATGCAATGTATATGAAGGACAGTATATTAATCTTAGCAGAGAAGTATGTCATTACATGGGGCATTCATAGTGCTGTTACACTGTCCCTTGCACGCATATGCATTTGTCACAATACTGTGAAACACAGCGCCATCAGTTCCAAACAGTGAATTTTTACTAACTGTAAATGTGTTTTTTTTTCACATCATTAAATTCAGACTTCTCCTGTGGTGCTTGAAGCTAATACTGTGGTCATTGTGTTGTGTAACTAGATAGATGGCAGGTTTGATTCTCACCACGAGGTAGGTGTTTTTGTGTGTGTGTCTGGGGGTATAGTGACAGATAAGCAATGCTTCTACATCAAAGGTGCCATGTTCACTTTCACTGAGGTGAATATATTTAACTTTGCCCACAGCTCCTTCTGTACCTCATCCCTCTTTTAACAGAAGCATCCTCACTCTGCAACATTATGATGACATCATCCTGTCAAAAATGCACTCTCTCCTCTCCCCTTAGGAGTCAGACATCTGCTGTGGTATTTCCAACTAATACTGTGCTTTCTATATTATGTAATCTAAATAGGTAGGAGGTTTAATTCTCACCATAGGAAATGTGTGTCTGTGTGTGTCTGTGTGTGTGTGTGTGTGTGTGTGTGTGTGTGTGTGTGTGTGTGTGTGTGTGTGTGTCTGCAGGGTTATAGTGACATGGGAAGTAATTCTTAATGTCAAAGGTGCTGTTTCCTCTGAGAAGAATACATTTAACTTTGTGCATAGCTCCTCTGCACTTTATCCCTCTTTTAACAGGAGCAACCTGTCTGCAGCATGATGATGAGGTCATCCTTTTAAAAGTGAACTCTTTCCCCCTAAAAGTCAAACTTTTCCAGTGCTGCTTGCAACTAGTACTGTACTTTCGAGACTGTCTAACTAGAAGGAGTACTGTACTTTCGAGACTGGCTAACTAGTAGGAGTTTCGATTTTCACCATGGGGAACTTCTCTCCGTATGTGTGATGTGTAAAGAGCCAGGTAAACATGTACTCAGTCATAGCTGTATTCAGTAAACTTACAGCAGAAACATTTTAACTTCTAGATGACTCCACCATCCCCTTATCCCACCTTTCAGAACAACATCTTCTCTGGAGCACACTGATGAGGTCATACTTTCTAAAGTGCATTCTCACACAGCAAGACTTCTCCTGTGGTTCTTGTGGTTCATACATTGGTCTCTAGAATGTGTAACTAGACAAGTTGATGGTTCAAATACAGTAATGACTTCCCTGCCTGTGTAGAGCTCATAATACCTTGAAATGCTTTCACTCACTCTTGCAATATGTCACATTCCCCTCAAATGACATTTTGCCTAGAACCATCATCCAACAGCAATGTATTGAGTTTTAACCATAGTACTATTTCTACATTGAAGTGGCAGTGTTATTCACACAAAGATGATGTATTTCTTACTTGTAATCAGACTTCTACTATGACATGTGTGTTTAATGCAATGACTTGTAGGTTATGCAACTCAAGAGGTGCATACACAACACATCAGTTTAAGGGTGTGCACACTCATTCAACTGGCTTACTGTACTGAGTATTATTTCCATATGTTTTCACAGACCCGATTGCTATGTTTTCAATTGAATTGCGCAGGTTATAGGGCACACTACAGGTGGGAATTGTTATGAAATGAATTATTGTGGTGTCATGTTCCAGTTGCACAAATACCAAGCAGTGTATCAGGGGTGTGTACCCTTCATATCCACTGTAGCTATATGGACACAGCAGTACCTGACCTATATATCCAGCCACCACCAAGGTAGAGTAGCCACCACCAAGGTAGAGTAATCTACTTGATGAATCTGGGCATCTTGGGGCAATGCAGCAATTGCCTCATGTACACAGACAACCCTCTCCACCTACCACCCAACACTGCAACCTGTGAGAGATGCACTTATATACCCAAACTGGAAGCAAAGCTCTCTTCACCCAAGACTGGACTAGACAGTCAAGAGGAGAAGATAAACACTTGCACCACATCACACTCATCACATAGTCCCTCAAAACCTACACCACCAAAACACACACATAGCAACACAAAACACACACCTACATTCGTGGAGGGTCTCAATAAAAATCTGCTCAAGCAACAGAGACCTCCAAAGAAGAAATGCAAACAACCTCCACCCCCCAACACAACCCAAATGACAGATATCACACAAACTCAGTGTACCACGCAACCACAGCCCATAAGGCATAACAACATACCCAACAGTCTAGTCATATGTGACTCTATAGTCAGGCACACTGATGTTCCACTCACCAGGCTAAACAAGGAGAAAGTTACTGTCAGCTGCCTGTCGGGTGCCAGGATCCGCTACATAATACACACACTCAGGTCCCTCCACAACAAGTATAAATATGACTCTGTCATTGTCCATGTTGGTGTGAATGATCTGAGACATACCTTCCTAGACTACATGAAAAGAGACATGGAGGACCTCTTTGATCTTGTAGCCCAGGCAGGTATGACCCTAGCCCTGAGTAGCATCCTGCCATCACCCAGAACGATACCACAGTACAAGGACAAAATGACTGACTTCAACAATTGGCTAAGCTTCTGGTGTCATTCTAAGGGGATCCAGTATCTGTCTGCCTGGGATGACATGATCGACAGACCACAATGCTTTGCCAGAGTTGGCCTGCACCGGTCAACCTTGGGATTCCGGATACTGGCTAAGGATCTTGCCATCCCTATAGTGCCTTTTTTAGGAAAAGTTCAAATGATGAATTCACCACCGTAACAGGTACAAGCAAGCAAAATCTGAGGGTAATGCTACTCAATGCTAGAAGTCTACACCTCAAAATGCATTCACTCGAGGCACTCCTTAAAATGCAGAACATTGACATTTGTGCAGTGACAGAGACCTGGTTCAAGGCTCCAGAGATCACCTAGTGCATTACCAGGCAATAATTAATACCACACCTTTCGGCCACCTAACCTGGACCGAAACACTAAAGGCAGAGGCGTGTCCATATTGAATAAAGATATCCACATCTCCAGGCTAGTTGCTCAGCATAATGCATCCGAAATTATCCAAGTGCAACTAACTCTGGGCAAGACCGCAATCCAAATTGTAACATGCTACAGATCACCCACCATGCCCCCAGATTCCCACTCTTCATTTCTTGATACACTGGAAAATATTAGGGTGCAACCAAACACCCTAATAATGGGCGATTTCAACTCCACCATTAACTGGGAAAACTATTCATATACCAACTCTTTTGCTCAACATTTTCTGGAATTCAAAGATTCCAACGCCTTGGATATCCATATCTCCCACCAGGGGCAGCAGTATCCAAGAACTGGTCATTACCAACATGGGCGACTGGTGCTCCACACTAGAGGTCAATTCCTTGTTGATCAGATCTGACCACAAGCTAATCACCCTAGACATCCACATCCTGCCCCCCCCTATTAGGGAAACCACAGTAAAGAATTTCTCCAAAGCCAACTTCACGCTTCTTAAAACAGAAGTGGCAAACTTCGCAACACCCATGCAGACAGACAATAGAGGTACAACTTCTGAATCCTACACAAATGCACTTTATAAGCACTTACATGAGTGCATGGATCGTGCTATCCCTAACAGAACCAAGATGCTATCCTCCAAAAAAAGGAAGCCAATCTGGTGGTCCCCTGTCACAAACAAACTCTACAACAGAAGAAAGAAACTGTTGCAAAAAAGAGTAAAATCTCATGATTCGAGGAACTTCCTAGTCAGCCTCAGTCAGAAGCTGACATCCCTCATAAAATCCTCCAAAGCTAGTTACGAAAACAAAATCACCACTGATTCTAAAGACAACAACAAAGCGTTCTATAGCTATGTCAAGAATCTCAATGGCAACACTCAGATCTGCTCTGAGTTACAGTACAATGGCACTAAATATACAGAACCAACTGATATTGCCAACATCTTGGCAAATAGGTTCAGTGCTAACTTTACCCCCCCTCACCCCCTAAAGGGCTCATCTCTATACCGGAAGAATGCAAAGTTCCTGTAATCATGGCTGCACAGGTAAAAAAAAAAACTCTCCAAAGCCAAGAACACAGCATCCATGGGATCTGACAACATCCCAGGCTGCATTCTACATGAACTACAGAATGAACTGGCACCCCACCTAAGCACCATGTTCAATCATAGCCTCATCTCAGACTTTGTGGCCACTGAATGGCACATAGCGATGGTTATCCCACTCCATAAAGGGGGAGACACCACAGACCCCGGCAACCACCGCCCCATAAGCCTAACAAGCCTGGTCTGCAAGGCCATGGAACATATCATCATGGAACTTATAAACAAAGACATTGGTAATCTCCAAACTCTGGACCCCACCCAGTTCGGATTTCTAAAATGCAGATCATGTTTCCTAACCCTGCTAGACTTCTTTGAAGCAGTCACCAAAGCCATAGATGATGGTAAGATGGTTCACACAGCCTATCTAGATCTCGCCAAGGCTTTTGACACCATCCCCCACTTTGGAATTATAGATAAACTCACTAAACTAGGTATAAATCCCTATGTCACAAGATGGGTTGCCAACTGGCTCACTGACAGAACCCACACTGTGAAAGTAGCAGATTCCAAATCCAACTTCAAATCAGTGACAAGTGGAGTACCACAGGGTTCAGTCCTGGGTCCTCTCCTGTTTGGTATCTACTTTTCTGAAGTACAGGCTAACACAGAAGGTCTTTGGCTAAAAGAGTTCACAGATGACTGCAAGCTAGGAGCCATAATCGAAACTCCTAATGATGTGGACATCCTACAAAAGGGTCTCACTGAGACAGATGCCTGGTGTCAAAGCCATGGCCTCAAGCTCAATGCCAAAAAGTGCATTGTCATCCCCTTTGGTAAAAACTCTGTACCCATGAGATACCACATAGGTCGTAGTCTACTTAACAACGAAAGTGTGATAAGAGACCTTGGGACACAGGTGGACAGTAGTCTCTCCTTTGATAATCACATTGCCACAGTAGTCAGGAAATCCTTCTATGTGGCACGCCTCATCACAAAATGTTTCTCATCCAGGAAAAAAGAGGTCACTCTTCCCCTCTACTCATCACTCATTAGACCCATTATAGAGTTCAGTGCCCCTTTTGTACATCACAAGACATCTACAACAACTGGAAAGGCCACAGAAATATCTCACAAAGAGGATTACTGGCCTCAAACAGATGCCCTACGCAGACTGTCTCAAAAAACTCCAGCTTTATTCCGTCACTTATCCCCTACTCAGAGGCGATCTCTTCCTAACATACAAAGCTATGTCAAACCCAGAGCTGTTGGATATGCTCCACTTAAAGAAATCCCAATCCCTCTGAGCTACACTCTCTAGGGACCAAAACCTTGTCACCACAATAAACAGAACATGCTGGAGGGATAGATTCCTGTCCCAGAGACTTCCCATACTCTGGAACAAACTACCTATCTATATCAAACAAAGCTCCTCATTAGCACTATTCAAGAAAAATCTTGATGATTGGATAAGAAATAGGAAATTCACCCCGGGGATCACCTCTGTCGCTCTGCTCGAATGGGCACAGGAACAAACAAATAAACTGGGCGAACGAAACAAACAATCCAAAACAGAACAGGAGCACAACAGAAGCCAGCAGAAAAAGATGTTAATCCCAAAAAACACTTTATTTTAACGTAAAGTCAATTTAATAAAAATTTTTCTCACGTTTTCGTCACTTTGAGTAAAGTAACTTCTTCAGACACAAAGACAAACAGCAGTTATACAGTTTCTACAGCATTTAAACCATGTAGCATGAAGTCATGTGACTAATAGCAGCAATGAATTAAAGGTGCAGAGCACAATAATTCAAACACTATTAAAGTCAATCTTAAAACTTACATACTACCTCAAATAAAAAGTGTGCATGCAATCAGTATACAATATACAAGGATTATATTAATGTCATTAGTAAAAAGTTAAAAATACACTATCGTGTAAGAATTCTTAATTTAAGCAAACATGAAATATTACAATTCTCATTCAAACCAGGCAAGCAGAAAGCATTAAGTGCTAACTGTCATTCTAGTTCTTGTACCTCTAATAGTACTGAATATGGGTCATCTCTAATGTCAGGATGTACCTGGTCAATAGCTTGGAACGTGAAACTATGTCCACCATTTAATGAAACATGTTTTGCTAAAGCATTTTCTGTTTTATTTTTGCTAATTGCATAAGAGTGTTCGTAAATTCTTTCATGAAGCTTCTTGTCCGTTTTCCCTATATAGAAAGCCGGACATACGGAACAGGAAGCTAAGTAAACAACACTCTTGGACTCACAATTCAACTTATGGTTGATGTAAAATTTACATGTGTTCAATACTCTAAAGGAATTACCTGTTTTTATGTATTCACACATCCTACATGCTCCACACATAAAGGTTCCAGTAAGTCTAGAAGTAGGTTTAGTGCTTTTAATTTCAAAAAAACTTTTTAAATTAGTACCTCTTCTATAAACAATACTGGGTGACTGGCCAATTCTGTCAATTAGAGAAGAGTCCTTATAAAGGAAACTCCAATTTTTGTGGAGAATTAATCTAAGTTGGTCACTGTCTTTACTAAAGGTGGCTATAAAAGTATTGCATAAAGAGGATTCCCTAGTTTGCTGAGTCATTGAAGGTTTTATAAAGGTAACCAAGTCACTGTTTGGTGACTGTGTAGTTCGAATGGCAACCTGGCTAGGAGGTGACTCTACCAGGTTAACATCAATGACAACGGAAAGTGAGGTCAAGAGTGGTTGAACTATACCTCTACTCCATTTGTTTACGATTTCTTCGGTTAAGTCATTTATTAAATTAACCGGGTAGCCTCTATTGCAAAACATGTCTCTTAAGAGTTGACATTCAGAATTAAAGTCATCTTCATTAGTACACATCCTTGCAGCTCTAATGAGTTGACCTTTCACTATTGAACGTTTTTGCCTGTAAGGGTGTGCACTAGAAAAATGTAAATAGGAGTTGCAATATGTAGGTTTTCTATAAATTTTGGAAACATATCTCCTATTTACTATATCTTTTTTTATATTCACATCCAAATAGTCAATACTAGTAGTGTGAAAAGTGTAAGTAAATTTATAAAATGGTGTTATAGAGTTAAAGTAATCTATCATTTGTTTAGCTTGTGATTCATTTCCTTTAAAAATCACAAAGATGTCATCTAAAAATCGGGTATAAAAAGTGAAGGAAGTGTAAATTTCAGAGTTATTGAATACAAAATATTCTTCCCATTGAGCCATAAACATGTTTGCCACGCTCGCTCTGCAAGGGGAGCCCATAGCAACTCCATGTTTTTGTAAATAGATCTTGTCGTTAAAAATGAAAAAGTTGTTGGAAAGTATAATATCAATTAACACAGTTGCCAGGTCAATATCCCTTTGTGCAGCTTTTTTATTTTTCATATAAACTTCTACCCACTCAACCGCTTCTAAGTGTGGAATAGAAGTGTATAAGTCGCCTACATCGATGGTAAGAAAGTTGTCTTCTTGGTTAACTTCTAAAATGTTCAAACTTTTCAACAAAGTCCATGAATCTTTGTATACTCGTGACTCAAGTTTAAGATATTTTTGTAATATTGAGTCAACGAGTTTTGCACATGGATATGTCAAGGAACCTCGACCATCAATAAGTGGACGCATAGGAGGGTCATGTTGGTTGTTATGAATCTTTGGTATTCCGAACATGACAGGTGTTTTTGGGTAGAGAATATTAATGTAATTGAATGTATCCAGGTCAGTTTTGGCTTCTATAAACAGATCTCTGAAGTACACGCTTATCCTTGATTGTGCAATATTTAGTTCGTTAAGAGATGCCTTAGCATAGGCCGGACAATTCAAGGCTAACTCCATTTTTTTATTATAATCAGTGATGTCAAAGATAACAAGTCCACCATCTTTGTCTGGTTTAACTAAACGGACATGAGCTGATCTAAGTAGTTTTAATGCTCTTAACTGTTCCATAGTGATGTTGCTCTGTTTATAAAAAGTATTACTAGCTCTAATGAAAGGTATGTGTCTAATGTCTAACTCACACACGCTTTCATAAAGAGCTAAAAGGGGATGTAGAGGAGGGTTGAACGTACTAGCAACCCTAAGTACATGATGCAGGTTGTTGAACATTGCCTAATAAAAAGGAAAGATTTAATTTCCTTATGTAACACTTTAAGTTTAACAAAGTTTTTACTACATTAATGTTATTACTTAAAACATATGTGTTACCCTTCGTTAGCAGTTCTACCAAATTCGCTTCTATAACAACAGATGATAAGTTGTAAATGTTAAAATCCCCTTTAGAATTACTGAGAACAACAAGGTTATTTACTGCAACAGAGTCATTTGGAACTATCTCTTCCGACGGTTGTTCCGCCTTTTGTTCCTCTGATACTGAGGGTGACGTGCCCCAGTAGTGGGCATGTTGTTCTTGTCCTGGTGAAAATTTTGAGCAAGTTGATTGTTATTTGCTTGCCCCTCACGTGAATTGTTAGCCCGAATTCTTTCACTTCACCTAATTGTATCAGTGAAATCAATGTTGTTAACCTCAGATTCAAGTGGTAATAGATTGTCAACAGAATTATTATTAGTTGAATTGACTTCTGTCAGGGGCGGCACTGTGTTGGAATTGTGCCAAACCTGTGAAATTTTGTGGTCTAGGATAAGCAGAGTCATTAGTGTATGCCATATGGTCACAATTCCATTTTTTAATCTTGTTGCTTTTAAGTCTGTCCAACAATTGCTCAATACTGGTAAAGACTCTGTTGTAGTCAAACCTATATCTAACAAAGTCAGGATGCAGTTTAATAGCTTTGTCCAAATCTTCGACTTCCTTCACTAAATTCTCAATCTGCAATGACTAGTGTTTTATCATTAACTCCATAAGCTGAAAACCTTGCTGGTCAAAAAAAGCAAGTAATTCTGTGTGGAAAGGAGAATCTGGGATTAAGCCAGTTGGATATTGATAGCACCTATGGCCCTTAGGTACTATCCTTTCAGATAAACATTGTCTAAAATATACTACCTCAAGTTGGAGCTTCTTCAATTTTAAAAGTTTCACATCAAAAGATTTCAATTTGTCAGCAAGCGAACATAAATTTGTCTGAGGTAGGTCAACATTACGAGCCGGTTGTTCCTGGGGGTTAGTAAAACCAAAACTTAACTTGGTAGTGTTGTTAACCCATTCAGTAAAAGATGGAACTCCAATAAGCTCATTTGTGTTAACAAATTCATTAGAAGCACTGTTATCTACAGTCGGTGGTGCCAAGTTGTGAATAGATACACCCACCTGTTGTGCTGAAACAGTCGCTTGTTGACCCGGTGGTATTGAATCATCTGAAGACTGAAACTGAGGGTCAGTGTTATTGGAATAATTCTGGGAGTTCAAGTTCCACTGGTTGTTTCCCTTAACAGATATAATAGTGTTAGGTTCACCACTTTGCTGCTTGTCTACAGAGTCAAGTCTCTGGGTTAGATAATCAATACATTGTGACAGTGAATTAAGAATGTTAGTTAAATCCACTGGTTGCAAAGTTTGCAAAGGTTGTGTTCATCTGAACAAATTCAGGATGGCTGGGCTGTTAGGTGATCCACATGCCATAAAAACTGTAGAACAAACAAATAAACTGGGCGGAAGAAACAAACAATCCAAAACAGAACAGGAGCCCAACAGTAGCCAGCAGAAAAAGATGTTAATCCCAAAAAACACTTTCTTTTAATGTAAAGTCAATTTAATAAAATGTTTTTTCACGTTTTCATCACTTTGAGTAAAGTAACTTCTTCAGACACATAGACAAACAGCAGTTACACAGTTTCTACAGCATTTAAACCATGTAGCATGAAGTCATGTGACTAATAGCAGCAATGAATTAAAGGTGCAGAGCACAATAATTCAAACACTATTAAAGTAAATCTTAAAACTTACATACTACCTCAAATAAAAAGTGTGTATGCAACCAGTATACAATATACAAGGGTTATATTAATGTTATTAGTAAAAAGTTAAAAATACACTATCGTGTAAGATTTCTTAATTTAAGCAAACATGAAATATTACAATTCTCATTCAAACCAGGCAAGCAGAAAGGCACAGGAAAATAAATTTATAGGGTGGCGAAAGCAAGGCTAGGCTTGTATAGGCCCTAGGGTCAATATCCTAGTACCTACCTATGAACCTATGAATCCCCTTTGGTGGACAGCAGCAATACACAAACCACATAATAGGTTGCTACATTGGCTGTACAGGGACACATAGGTGCAGACAACAACTATGAAGCAAGTCCACCTATATCTGAGCAAGCATGTAAGTTCACAGGTGACTTCCTGTAAGGCTGACTATGACTATGTATCATACATATCCACACCACCAAGGACAATTGCAACCGTGTCTCCACATATGTTGTAAATCTCAGATGAAACAACACAATTCACCCTGTACTGGTAGTAAAGAACACCTCATACACAGATGCCGTGGATATAGGCAACCTGCATCACACAGATTAGGTGGGAACACTGCCACCCTGTCCACCCCAGTTGCACATCAATCACACTCCTCCCCTCAGCAATGGTGAGCATGTACATATTGCCTACTAATGGTAACAACAGCATATCTCCATGGGGCATAACATCAGTGTCTGCCTCCTGCATGACCTCAGGCATGTGCTCAGAGCTCCATCACAGACTTCAGTCAAACACAGACCTGCCACCATCGACACACCATCCACATGGAAGATGCCCACATTCAACCCTCTACACAGAAATGAATGGAGGTTAGAGGATTATGCAATCAAGTGTCCAACATTGGGGGAATAAGATAGCTCAGGGACAGGTGTGTAATGCAGGCTGCTATAGCCATGATAGCTAAGGCACACAGTGTAGGTTGCAGTGTAGTGTGGACTATTTGCAAGTAATATCCACTGTTGATGTGCATTTTTTCAACCATATGCAGTCCTGTGACCTTTTTCCTGTTCATGTATTCCAGGTAACTTGCACAGTGCTCACCTACCAGCATTCTCTGTTGGAGAAACAGACATTATCACCCAATATGTGATTGGACATTATGCCCTATCATTTGGACGGTGAGCAGAAGATGTCTGGGAGAGGACTGCCCTGTGGAACAGTGTGATCCACAGGGTAAATTATGCAGGCCTGCACAGCAGAACTTATGAGCATGTACAGCATCGGGCCCCTGACCTCAAATGCCATGCCCCTTAATGGGCTGCTGCTGTAGTGAGGGAATGGCTAGCCACAAGTGGGGGCCCAGCCATCCAGTCCCCACTGACACCCACCAAGGAGCTCCTCACCACACTTGGGCCATATGCCGAATGTACAAGCCATGACACTGAGGGAAGCATTGTGGAGGTGGCCTGCACACACACACTGGATGAGGAGTGTGCAGGTAAGGGCCCAGTGGGGATTAGTACACTAATGTATCAGACATTCATGTATCTGTATTGTATCTATATGCATGTGTCAGGTCCGATTGCAGTTGTGGATGGGGTTTTCTAATGCACAGATGTGCACACCTATGGTGAGGATAGGACATTGTGTATTATTGTGGTTAGTACTGCAGATGTGCACACATGCTGCATCCATCCTGTACCAAGGCCACATGTGCGTCTGCTGGCAATAACTCCCTCTCACAATTACCTAGGACCCTCTAGTCTTCATATGGGACAGCAGCCTGAAACTGGTGAGTATGACATTGTTCTGTTGTTGCTTGGCAATACCCCAAGCATGTGAAGTGCATGCAATTTACCACGCACACAACCATCAGTAATAGCTATATTGCTTTATGTAATAGCTATATTGCTTATGCATGTTCACTTGTGCTGGGGTTAACTGTATTACATCACAGTGGTCACCACTGGGGCCTATCTGACATGAACTCATCATTCCTGTTGCATACCTCACAACTTGTCAGTGCCAAGACGTCCTGACAGAGGCCAGCAGATTGTGCGGTACAAATGGCCAAAGGTAAGGTCATGCATGACACATTACTGGTATCCAATGGATATAAATTTTGTACACACTCCTCTTAAGATGCAAGGTGTTCCTGTTACATACTAATTAGGACCACAATATGACAGTCCACACCTTTTCCAGCCTTTAATGAGACCCATAACAGGTACAGTTCACTTGTAAAACCAAGAATCTGGGCTTATGTATTGCACCTACAAGGCTGACCACCTGTGAGGGCAGCAGATGTCCTATCAGCATGATGTTTCAGTCAGGTATGATACCTCATGCTGCCATGTGTGTCAATACACTCACTGTGGCCTGTTTTGCTATAATATCACATACATGGGCATTGTTAAGGCACACAGACCACTTCTGACCATGTATAGGTTTCAAACATATGGCTATCCCAGACACATATGTACAGAAGACTGTACAATGGTTTAACCTGGTGCATGTGAGGTAGATGCTGTTACCACACTATATAAAGTAATGGAAGGGGGAGGTGGTCACCAGCCGTGTATGGTATACACATGAAAATGGTATAAGCCACACATGATATGATCCTCACACACATACCAACAGTTTCCAGCATTAATATTAGATCTCTTGTATAGGCCCTAGGGTCAATATCCTAGTACCTACCTATGAACCTATGAATCCCCTTTGGTGGACAGCAGCAATACACAAACCACATAATAGGTTGCTACATTGGCTGTACAGGGACACATAGGTGCAGACAACAACTATGAAGCAAGTCCACCTATATCTGAGCAAGCATGTAAGTTCACAGGTGACTTCCTGTAAGGCTGACTATGACTATGTATCGTACATATCCACACCACCAAGGACAATTGCAACCATGTCTCCACATATGTTGTAAATCTCAGATGAAACAACACAATTCACCCTGTACTGGTAGTAAAGAACACCTCATACACAGATGCCGTGGATATAGGCAACCTGCATCACACAGATTAGGTGGGAACACTGCCACCCTGTCCACCCCAGTTGCACATCAATCACACTCCTCCCCTCAGCAATGGTGAGCATGTACATATTGCCTACTAATGGTAACAACAGCATATCTCCATGGGGCATAACATCAGTGTCTGCCTCCTGCATGACCTCAGGCATGTGCTCAGAGCTCCATCACAGACTTCAGTCAAACACAGACCTGCCACCATCGACACACCATCCACATGGAAGATGCCCACATTCAACCCTCTACACAGAAATGAATGGAGGTTAGAGGATTATGCAATCAAGTGTCCAACATTGGGGGAATAAGATAGCTCAGGGACAGGTGTGTAATGCAGGCTGCTATAGCCATGATAGCTAAGGCACACAGTGTAGGTTGCAGTGTAGTGTGGACTATTTGCAAGTAATATCCACTGTTGATGTGCATTTTTTCAACCATATGCAGTCATGTGACCTTTTTCCTGTTCATGTATTCCAGGTAACTTGCACAGTGCTCACCTACCAGCATTCTCTGTTGGAGAAACAGACATTATCACCCAATATGTGATTGGACATTATGCCCTATCATTTGGACGGTGAGCAGAAGATGTCTGGGAGAGGACTGCCCCATGGAACAGTGTGATCCACAGGGTAAATTATGCAGGCCTGCACAGCAGAACGTATGAGCATGTACAGCATCGGGCCCCTGACCTCAAATGCCATGCCCCTCAATGGGCTGCTGCTGTAGTGAGGGAATGGCTAGCCACAAGTGGGGGCCCAGCCATCCAGCCCCACTGACACCCACCAAGGAGCTCCTCACCACACTTGGGCCATATGCCAAATGTACAAGCCATGACACTGAGGGAAGCATTGTGGAGGTGGCCTGCACACACACACTGGATGAGGAGTGTGCAGGTAAGGGCCTAGTGGGGATTAGTACACTAATGTATCAGACATTCATGTATCTGTATTGTATCTATATGCATGTGTCAGGTCCGATTGCAGTTGTGGATGGGGTTTTCTAATGCACAGATGTGCACACCTATGGTGAGGATAGGACATTGTGTATTATTGTGGTTAGTACTGCAGATGTGCAGACATGCTGCATCCATCCTGTACCAAGGCCACATGTGCGTTTGCTGGCAATAACTCCCTCTCACAATTACCTAGGACCCTCTTGTCTTCATATGGGACAGCAGCCTGAAACTGGTGAGTATGACATTGTTCTGTTGTTGCTTGGCAATACCCCAAGCATGTGAAGTGCATGCAATTTACCACGCACACAACCATCAGTAATAGCTATATTGCTTTATGTAATAGCTATATTGCTTATGCATGTTCACTTGTGCTGGGGTTAACTGTATTACATCACAGTGGTCACCACTGGGGCCTATCTGACATGAACTCATCATTCCTGTTGCATACCTCACAACTTGTCAGGGCCAAGACGTCCTGACAGAGGCCAGCAAATTGTGTGGTACAAACAGCCAAAGGTAAGGTCATGCATGACACATTACTGGAATCCAATGGATATAAATTTTGTACACACTCCTCTTAAGATGCAAGGTGTTCCTGTTACATACTAATTAGGACCACAATATGACAGTCCACACCTTTTCCAGCCTTTAATGAGACCCATAACAGGTACAGTTCACTTGTAAAACCAAGAATCTGGGCTTATGTATTGCACCTACAAGGCTGACCACCTGTGAGGGCAGCAGATGTCCTATCAGCATGATGTTTCAGTCAGGTATGATACCTCATGCTGCCATGTGTGTCAATACACTCACTGTGGCCTGTTTTGCTATAATATCACATACATGGGCATTGTTAAGGCACACAGACCACTTCTGACCATGTATAGGTTTCAAACATATGGCTATCCCAGACACATATATACAGAAGACTGTACAATGGTTTAACCTGGTGCATGTGAGGTAGATGCTGTTACCACACTATATAAAGTAATGGAAGGGGGAGGTGGTCACCAGCCGTGTATGGTATACACATGAAAATGGTATAAGCCACACATGATATGATCCTCACACACATACCAACAGTTTCCAGCATTAATATTAGATCTCTTGCCTATCTAGGTATTCCTACTATAGTGCTACACAGTTATCAGGCACGCCACAGAGTTTATATATTTCCACCTCTTCCAAAGGTACCTCTAAGGTGGATGACATCAACAGGTCTACTAAACTGGAGTAAAGGGAAGTATAAAGGGTAGTATACAGGTCAAAAATGGTATGAGCCAGACAGTACATGATTCACACACACATACATTCACACACACTTGCCAATATTGGGATTAGAACTCCTGCCTATCTAGGTATTCCTACTATAGTGTGAAACAGTTATGGGATGCACCATAAATCTTATACATTTCCAACACTACCAAAGGTACTTCTGAGGTGGATGCACACACACAGACACACAATTGCCTGTAGTGAGTTTCAAACCCCTATCTACTTATGAATTTCTACTACAGTGTACCACATTTATTGCACGCACCATGGAGCTTATAGGATTGATGTTGTCCCAGGGTACTTCTAAGGTGAGGAACATCACCAGCCCTTGTAAATACTGGCATTGGGTGATGTAGTGGGTGAGAGATTCCAAAAAATATTTTACCCTACACACACATTTACATTTGCCAGGGGTGAGGTTCAAACCTCTATCTAACTATCTTTTTGGACCATTATGTTATGCATTTATCACATGCACTACTGACCTTACATTGTTTAGGGTTGCCAACAGGTACTTCTAAGGTGGATGATATCTGCAGGACTGCTAAAGTCAGGCACTGAGATGTGTACTGGGTGTAAATGAGGCCAAAATCTTTGAGATACGGACATACATATGTAGACATATGTACACACACAAACACTTGCCTGTGGCACTATTGATGTGCTGTGATCATGGAGTTATAAAGATTAATTTGTTGCTAGATAATTCTGCCAAACTGAAATCTAAGCCAATGCGCAGAAGGTTAATTACAGATTATATGGAAGCAAAACAGTCACTATGTAAAACTAACTGGAGTGAAGCATTCAGTGGAAAAACTGCAGATGGAATGTGGAAAGGTTTGAAAGAAACACTGTTTGGGTGCATGAAATCAAAAAAATGTTAACATCAGGATCTAGGCATACAACATCAGGCGGATATATTTATATAATAACAAAATATCTGATTAAGGTGAGAGACAAAATTATAAGAAATGGAAAAGAGACTGAACTGCAACTTTGAAAACTGAAATAAACAAGCTGGACAAACAAATTAAGCATAGTGTAAGACAAGATCAAGAAAAAATTGAAGAAAATGTATATAAAGATATCAAGCATAATAGGAAATCTTTTTATAGATACATAAGATGTGGAAGGAGTAAAGACACACAAATTGATAAATTGTGTGCAGATTCTAAAATTTATTCTCAGACACAACAGATTATAGATATATTTACAAAATCTTATGCAAAACAGTTTGGCTCCACAAAAGGGGTGGTAACTTGTCCTAGTGACATCTAGGTAATCCCAGATATTGGAATCAAATTAGATTATATTGAAAAATAACTGTGTAAACTGGATCCAAACAAAGCACAAGGAGAAGTCAGAATTAGTAACAATGACACAGTACCATACCTGCTATTTACTAGTTCATATAAATATGGGGAGATTCCTCAAGATTGAAGACATGTGCTTATTAAACCTGTTTTAAGGGAAATGGGAGTAGGACAAACCCAAAGTCATATAGGCCCCTAAGTCTACTTTCATGTTGTGAAAAAATAATGGAGACGGTAATTTTGAATAAGTTATTGTCAGAACTGGATAGGTTGGGACTTGGAAACCATATATCAGCATGGATATGTTGAAAACAGATCTATTACCACCTGTAACATGATGTTCTATAACAATATATTAACAGCTATGAATGAAAGATTGTGCTGTGTTGTCATTTGTTTAGATTTAACTTCAGCATTTGACAGCATCATACACATAACACTGATCAATAAATTAGTACAACTAGGTATTGATGTACTCTTGATAAGATGGATAGCTGCATGGCTTACAGATAGGACATGGCAAGTATCATACAGCAACTGGACAGATGAAATCCTTGGTTACCATCAGGGTGTTCCATAGGGCTCTGTCCTAGGCCCTTACTTGTTTAGATTGTATCTTTCAGAAGTAACTTTTTCATATGAGGTGTTCTACAGTCTATATGCAGTTGATGAGCTGTTCTACAGTCTATATGCAGATGACTTGAAATTGGGTAAACTGATTACATGTGTTACAGATAAGGCATGTCTGCAACATAACTTGACTAAACTGGCCATTTGGGCTCAGGATAATAATATGCTAATACATACATCAAAAACTAAGCGCATAAGATTTGGTAGGCATAAATTGAAAGGTGAATATTTAATACAGCACACAGTGATTGAAACTGTAGACTAATTTAAGGACCTGGGTATATGGGTAGATTCAGCTATGAGTTTTTCTAATCATATCAACCAATTGGTTAATTATAGTTATAGAACTAGAGGTTGTATAAAAAGATTTATAAAGTCTAGGAAATCAAAAATAATGAAGTCATTGTATGTTAGTTACATTAGACGCAAACTTGAGTATTTAATAACAATATGGAAACCCTATAAGAAAACAAGTATGAGTAAACTGGAAAGAGTATAACAAAAATATACCAAGGGTATCCATGGATGTAAAAATGTAAGTTATTATGAAAGACTAAAATATCTGAACTTGTATGGTGTCTCTTACAGATATCTAAGTGGAGATCTTATTCAGGTATATAGGGCATTTAGTGACAACTACCTCTGGGAATGTTTGGGGTTAACAAAAAGTAGTAGAGAATCATCGGACAACCTATGCAGGAGATTCTATGGGAATGAGAAGTGTACTAATTGGTTCTGTAACAGAGTAGCTGATGCATGGAAAAGACTACAAATTACATTAAAGCAAGTACTAGTTTAGATATTTTTAAGAACATCCTGGATACTTATTATGGGAACAAGTGTTTTGGTATATTGGCAAGCTAGAAGGGCATTAATGCCCGTGTTTGAAATATTTGCATGTATGTATGTATGTATTTGCAAATTTGTAGAAATGGGCTGTCAGTTAAAACTGACTTTGAAATCAACTGGCATATCCAAAGATAGATTATTCAAGTTGGGTGAAATGTCAGTTGCGTTACCTGGGATTCTGGGATGTGGTAAAAGAAAGTATAGGTAAACCCTTTAATTTTTGTCAAACATACTGGATACATTTGACCCAGCAGCCTGTAAAATTCATTTTATTATACTCTGGCAAAGCTCTTCAGTGCATAAAAACCTTAAGTATTTTTTTTATATTGCTAAAAATGTATACAAATGCCATTTGTTGTTAAGGAGACCAAGAGCACTTCGGATGAAGGGACTGAACAATTTAATGTCCTGCTGCATTACTCATTTCTTAGTGGCACATATAAACTATGTTAAAGTTTGAATCAGAAATGTTATATGCATTTTGTGGCTTGATCCCATTTTATATGATTATTTTCGATAAAGAAACCCTTTACAATATCAACCATGATGCTTGAGTTAGATTATGCAGCTTGATTTCAACAAGACAACAAACCATCTAGAGAAATTATTTAGTTTATTGTGAATTTGTGATTATAGGTCTTTCAGGTGTTTGTTTTTAGCTAATAAGTGAGGCCAGAGTAGGTGCATGTTTGTTCTGGCATATGAACAAGTACCTGTTCATATCTTATTCCTCCTTACTCCCTCTTCTTCACTCACTTCTTTTTCTCTTTCCTGACTTCTATCTAAAAATGCCACAACCCTGTTTTTCTCTCATTTCATACTGAAGTTCTTGTTTATATTATACTAATTTACCTTAAATTTCTCTAAATTGTAAGTCATTGTCATATAAGTTGAACCTATTCTGAACCAACATTTTCACAATATGTCTAATATGGCAGAATTATTTAAACTGTAGATGTTTTGTATTATTTTTGCAACTTGTGAAATTATTGTTCTTAAAATGTTTTTATAATATTTTGGAGCTTTTCTTACTGAGCCTCCATTGAATATGGGCACCTACAAAGTTATACTTTCCCGGGTAATCAAATGTCAATTAAAGAAATAAATGTGCAGCAGTCCTTATGACATAGCTTAAACATTTTCTGTGTATTCTGCTGGTTCTCAATGTTCACAACACATCATTATATAGGAGCATTAATTAAATGATGACTTGATGTCATGAGACTGAAGACATTTAAAATTGCATGTGTTTTCAAACAGACATTGTTTCTTGATACCAAAGTATGTAGACGTGATGATGGAAGTTTGAGCAATGAAATTAGTTTTAACACAAATCTAATCCCATGCCTATACAGGACCATTCTAGGTTTCACCCACCCCTCTACTACCATCACCAATACATTTTAAAAAGTAAGCTTCTCTGCCTGATACTCAAGGTTGTGTCTATCTGCTCTAAAAGGGAGAGAAAGTGGATTTTATAATGCGACAGATTTACATACAAAGGTGATAGTGAGCAGTCTTTTCTGAATGCTGCAAAACTTTGAATTTTATTTATTTATTTATCTTCAATTATTTATGGGAATGTTTAATTGGGTGAGGAGAATAACCAGGCTGTCTCACCACAAAGTTGTATAAAGTCTTGATATGTCCAAACGAAACTCAAAGTTCATATAAATAACATGAGCAAGTCAATAAATCAAAAGCAATAGCTTCACTTTTCCAATAAGCAATAAGCAATCCAGTATACGAACACCAAAAAACGTTTGTTTGGTCACCACCACGCTTCATCAGACAATACACATAAAATTCAAATCATCTATTTATACAGATAAATATAAAAAGGCGCCAAATCAAAGCAAGCAAATCATTCAATTTTTCAATTAGATGATTAATTAAAAGATTTTGGTTAGTACGTGCTGTTCAGAAAGAGCCCAAGTTTTTAAAGAGCTAAACTGTTCAAGAACCATTCTCCAGCTAGTTGTCAACACTAAAAGTTAACGCTGACAGCGAGTGTTCCAAAAATAACTAAATTACCACGTTTCAATATGAAAAAGCACATTTAAAACAAAAACAATAATGACATGTATATGAAACATTTTTCTATAAAAATTGATAGATAAATAAATATCTTTTTTGATGAAATGTAAATGCGTTATGATAGCAATGAATCTTCCAAGTTTTTTGTTAATCTTAGATAAATTCATAAATATAGCGGTAAACTCAATTATTATAATAAAGATCATAAATTTGATATTGTTCATAAATATTTAAAAAAATTTTTTTTTTTAATAATATGAGTCTAACAAAATATGAAATATAAAGTATGAAGTATAAAGTATATAATGTATATGGTTGGATGTATAATGAAATATATATAAAAAATAGATAATCAATATTTTATTTATCTAATCAAATATTAAATATTAAATATTAAGTATTAAACATTAAATATTAAATATCAAACATTAAATACATAGACAAATATATATAGTTATAATATATCCCTATAGGTATAAATATAAAAATATATATATATATATATATATATATATAAAACATATGTAAATTTGATTATATATAAATGTGAGTATAAATACAAATTATTTTAACATATCAGTATTAGTATGTGTAAACTATTGTAGGTGAATATTTGATTAGTCATTAAAAAACTAAACAGTATAATAAACAAATACTATATGTATGTTATTTATCATTCATATATAAGTAAATAAATAAATGAATAAATATTGTAAATATGATTATATACAAAAATAAAAATAAATAGACAAACAATGCGAACATGATATAATGTAATGAAACTACAGTTTTAAATACTAATAAATAAAACTAATGAATAAAATGAAGACTTTTAAAACATTAGTAAAGAGGGGAAATGAGTTGTACAAAAGACAATATATACAAGGTGCAGACAGGAAAATAGCTAAAACTGGGAATCTAGGATGACTGCAGGCCAACCATCAGTATTCAATTCTAAAATTCTATCTGGCTTCCAAAACTGGTTTGATAGAAACTTGGTTGTTAATACCAGGGGGTATGTGTGCAGCCAATCTTAATATCCATTTTAATTCCTTGTTGTTCAGAAGTAATGAATTATCTCCACCTCTCTTGTTAGGTATAACTATCTCTAGTACCTTAAACTCAAAATCATGATGGGGGTGTTCCAAGATGTGTTTTGCTAATGCGTTTAATTCATTCTTCTTCTGAATATCATATAGGTGGCCATATATTCTATCTTTTAGGCATCTTTTAGTGAGGCCAATATAAAAGGCTGAACAGTTTTTACAGGTGGCCAGGTAAATGAGATTCTTAGTACAGCAGTTAGCATAAAACTTTGGATAAAAAATAAAATCCAATGTAGGGTGTTTAAATTCTGTTTTTCTTGAGATGTAGCTACATCTTTTGCAATTATAGCAGGGAAATGTGCCTTTCTTGTTGCTAAATGATAAGCATAGGTTTTCAGTGGTGTGTTTATCATTACATAGTAACTGTTTTAAGTTCGGGCTGTTCTTAAACATAAAATGTGGCCTGTCCCCTATTAGTTGTTTGACAATAGGATCTATAGTAAGTACTTTCCAATTATTATAAAAAACCTTTTTAATGTCATTAGTAATGCTAGTAAAATTCAGAATTACAGGTACAAAATCTTTATATCCATTGGAGTATTTAATTTTTCTAATATGGGTATCCTGATTTTTCAACAGTGTAGTCCTGATAACATTGTTCCTGGTGGTTGAGACGAGGCCTGGATCATAACCTCTCTCCCTAAATAATAATTCTAAACGGTCTGCTTCAAATTGTAAAGTATGTATATCTTTACAGAGTCTTTTTAATCTGATAAATTGGCTCTTGATAATACCAGGAAAAACATACCTAGGGTGCATACTGTCAAAAGTTAAAAGTGTATTCCTCCAAGTTGGTTTCCTGTAAAGTGTAGAACTTATAGTACCATCCTTAGTAATATTTAATGTCACATCCAGAAAATTTATGGATTTGGAGGAGCATTCCATAGTAAAACGTAAAAAGGTGGAAGTACTCTCAAGATGGTTCAGAAACTTTGTAAAATCAGTCTCAGTGCCTTCCCATATGATAAAAATATCATCTACAAAACGTTTATAGATTTTTATCTGAGCAAACAGGGGGTGGGTGAATAGGCAAGAGCGTTCCCAGGCTAAAACAACCAAGTTGGAATAGGTGTTTGCACACGGGGTGCCCATTGCCACCCCCCATTTCTGTAGATAGTGCTCATTTAAAAACATGAATACATTATTGTTTAGTACTACATCTAATAGTTGGCATACGAGTAACTGTCTGTCACTTGAAAAGGACGTATCTGTCATTAATATGTCTCTTATAGCTTCAATGCCCAAATCATTGGGAATTGAGGTAAAGAGATTTTTCACATCTAAGGTAATAAGGATGTATTCATGTTGATGAATGTCTAATTGTATCTCTGATAAACAGTCTAGTAGGTGATATGTATCTTTTAAGATAGTGTCGAAAGAATCAACCACTGGTCTGAGTAAAAACTCTAAGAAACAAGAAGCATTAGCAGTAACCCAGTGATCACCTGATACTATGGGTCGAAGTGGGATAGGATGTATATTTTTGTGGATTTTCGGAAGTCCCTTAATGATGGGTATGGTAGGATTGTCTATCAGTAGGTAACCATACATTTCTTCACTGATTTGTCTGCAGATGAGTAAGTCATATAGCATATCTTGTACATTCTTAATTATTGTGTTGACTTCATATAATTCCAATTTTACATAAGTAGTATCATCACTAAGCATTTGGCACATATTAGAGTTATAATCAGCTCTGTTTAAAACCACAATCCCACCTCCTTTGTCAGCTGGTTTAACAGAAATTTTATTACATTGTTTCAAACATTTTAAAGAATTAAACTCTTCTAGGTTTAAATTGAAAAAAACAGGTTTTATCTTAATAGAAAATAATTCATAAAAGTCATGTTCACAGATGTGTAAAAAACATTCTATATTATGAGGTAGTGGGGGCATAAAAGTGCTTTTCCGTTTAAAAACAATGGGAGCAGCATTATTGGTAGAGTCAGATTTCTCTCTGAAAAAAACTTTTAAAGCTACTCGTCTGCAAAATAATCTAAGATTAATTAGAACATCACTCAATGTGTCAGGACAAGCTGGAATAAAATTCAGTCCACGGTTTAAAAGAGAAATGTCAGCATTAGAAAAATTATAGTCAGAATAGTTATATAATAAACCAGTCACTTTTTTGTTCGTCTTGTTGACTGAAAGCTTTCCGTTGATAGCTTCCTTTTCCTTGGGCCTCGACTCATAGACCGTCCTCTGTGCTGAAATCTTTGTTTCACAGGGTATGGTAAAAAATTTGATTTAGAGGGACCCAAAGGAACAACAGTATTAGGATCTTTAGGTCTGGCTCCTGGATTACTAGCTGGTTGTTGCAAAGCTAGTTGATTCGGAGGGGGCGTGTCAGTCACAGTAGAAGCCGTAAAACTATTATTAGTTCCCTCTAAAATAGCAGCAGGCAAAGAAGCATTAATTGGAAAAGTGTTATCGTTGTTAACATTATTATCGGAGGGGCCTTCTACAGATGTAGAACGCTGTATATGATTCACATTGTCGTTTACAATGTTGTTCTCATTCTGTATTAAATTATTGCCTCTTGGCCAAACAAATACTTGTCGTAATTTAAAGTCTTGAAAGTCTCTTTGTAGTTTACGCATTTTGGTTGCCTTCAGCCTCTCGCTGAAGGCATTTACTTGTAAACAAATGTTGCGTAATCTACGAGTGCAATATTCCGCTTTAAAGCGGTGGCTAAGGTCTTTAAAATTAGCATCAACTTTATCTCTTAATTCAACTTCTAGAGGTGTAAAATAATCAAGCAGAAGCTTGGTATACCTGTGTCCGAGGTCAATATTCAAGTCCTGCCATTTTTTGAGGAGTACTGGATGCGCCTCTCCGTACGATGGCATACACATCACTCGCATTCCTCTCGGTACGATAGAATAATGTAGACAAGCCTCTAGATGTTGCCTTTGCCAGGCATATCTTTGTAGTTTGTACATATCGTCCTCCAACGCTTTAGATGCAAGGTTAAAATCAGATATGTTGAAACCCTCTGTATTTGCGGGAGTGACATGCTCAGTTTGGGAAAGGTCCAGAGCCAATAAAGGGTTAGCTTGTAAATGTAACAGGTCCTCTAAATTTACCACTGCTTCCCTCGTCCCTGGAGTATAGTCTAATTCGATGTTAACGGTATCCATCGTGTGCTGACGGTGAAAATAAAGTAAAGTCGAACAAAGTAGTAAGCAAAAAAACTCTTCACCAACAGCTAGAGAGAGTGTGCCTGTAACTGAAGACAGGAAAATGAGGAGAATAACCAGGCTCTCTCACCACGAAGTTGTATAAAGTCTTGATATGTCCAAACGAAACTCAAAGTTCATATAAATAACATGAGCAAGTCAATAAATCAAAAGCAATAGCTTCACTTTTCCAATAAGCAATAAGCAATCCAGTATACGAACACCAAAAAACGTTTATTGTAAGCGCTTTCGCGTGGTCACCACCACGCTTCATCAGACAATACACATAAAATTCAAATCATCTATTTATACAGATAAATATAAAAAGGCGCCAAATCAAAGCAAACAAATCATTCAATTTTTCAATTAGAAGATTAATTAAAAGGTTTTTGGTTAGTACGTGCTGTTCAGAAAGAGCCCAAGTTTTAAAGAGCTAAACTGTTCAAGAACCATTCTCCAGCTAGTTGTCAACACTAAAAGTTAACGCTGACAGCGAGTGTTCCAAAAATAACTAAATTACCACGTTTCAATATGAAAAAGCACATTTAAAACAAAAACAATAATGACATGTATATGAAACATTTTTCTATAAAAATTGATAGATAAATAAATATCTTTTTTGATGAAATGTAAATGCGTTATGATAGCAATGAATCTTCCAAGTTTTTTGTTAATCTTAGATAAATTCATAAATATAGCGGTAAACTCAATTATTATAATAAAGATCATAAATTTGATATTGTTCATAAATATTTAAAATTTTTTTTTTTTTTTTTTTTTTTTTTTAATAATATGAGTCTAACAAAATATGAAATATAAAGTATGAAGTATAAAGTATATAATGTATATAGCTGGATGTATAATGAAATATATATAAAATAGATAATCAATATTTTATTTATCTAATCAAATATTAAATATTAAATATTAAGTATTAAACATTAAATATTAAATATCAAACATTAAATAAATAGACAAATATATATAGTTATAATATATCCCTATAGGTATAAATATAAAAATATATATATATATATATAAAAAACATATGTAAATTTGATTATATATAAATGTGAGTATAAATACAAATTATTTTAACATTTTTTTTTTGCTTACTACAATGTTTAATTGGGTAGAAGAAAATCTTTTCAATGGAGGCCTATGTAAAAAAAGCTCCTAGAATTTTAGAAAAAAATAAAAGTAAAAATAAAAAAACATGAAACGATGCAAAGCATTGCCTTACACATTAATTGATAAGAAACAAATGCATCTCATAAATTGTAGTTTCAAATTTGTCATCAAAACCACTAATGAACTTTAAAAAAAATGGCAAATCTGCATTACAGTGTAATAAGAGTAATAATAAAATTAATGTATATACACAAAAAGAATGAGTTTTAGTGTAGAGACCTGTGAGAAAACTAAGATTAAAAAAATATCAAGAGCTAGTAATAAAATAGCTGGAAATATTTGGGGACAGTGTTATGAGGAGTAAAATGGCTTAGTGTGGATAAAAATGAAATAACAAGGATGTATACTAAGTGAGGGAGAGTGTAGAGGGAAAAATAACAGGTCAGGGACAGACGTTGGAAATCTACAGCAGTACTTTCAGATGAAGAGAAACTAGCCTATGGTAGATAGGAGTTGGGAATGAGTCAAGGGAATACTTAAAAAGCTATCACTGGGACAGCATTAAAAAGGAAGAAGGAGAGACATAAGAATCAGTAGGAAGTGATAAAGCTTAGACTATAAGGGCAGTAGCATAGCTAGTGCTGGGTGAGATGGGCAACTGCCCCAGGCACAAAGAGTTGAAGGCACAATCAGCAGATCCCGATGTCTCTTTAATGCAATAGCAGCTTTTAAAAGCAAACTGCTTATTACAATATAGCAAGCAGTTGGTACAGATTTGACCACACTAGTGCTCAGTGTGTGGTCAAAACTGTAGCAACTGCTTGCTATATTGTAACAAGCAGTTTGCTACAGTTTTAACTAAAACTTCAGTGCTGCAGCACTCTTTGCAGGCAGAGTATAAAAAGCAATTTGCTACAGTGTGAAAAGAAGAAATGTTATTTATTTTTTTTTAATTAAAACATAAGTGCCATAGTGTTACATGCAGGTAGAGTGTAAACTGTAGAAATTGTTTGCTGCATTTATAGAAAACAGTTTGCTACACTTTAAAATAAGATTATTTTAATAAAATAAGCTGAAGGAGATTTGGGGGCAGGGCACAGAAATGGGAACTGAATGGTTGGTGTATGGGGGAACATGTCTTGTATCTGGGTCACCTGGTTGGTGTGCTAGTGGAAGTAATGCTCTTTTTTTGCACTTTAAGGGAAGTGCTGATGTGAACAGGTATAGATTTAACTGAAATAAGCCAATTGTGATTTACAGAAATTAGGGTACTACATAAATGTGAATGAAATCTACAGTTTGAGCTCTTGTCACAACTACATCCAGGATCATGCCCCTGTTGCCTACTACATCTGGATGTGGACACTGCAATCACTGACAGAGCAGTGGATGTAGTGCCATTATGGGAACAGGATCTGGCATGGCCATGTCAGCTAACATCAGATGATGTAGCAGCTCTCTGGCCATGTGATTGCCCACCCTCCCCCAGCAGAAGTTCTATCACAGAATTACCTGATCCACTTTGTCATTCATCTTGTCCAAGGAGTCACACACATGGTTCAGGGAGTTATGCACATCAGAATGCATGCTATGTAGTACTTGCACTATTTCTTCTGAGGTCTTGTTGGAACATGTCTGTGCATCCATAATGTCCCTACACATATGTTTGGTGGTACTTAATGACACATCAGCTTCAGGAGAAGAGTGTATAGCAGACTTCCCTTGAGCACACTCCACAAACCCTTCTGTGTGGCATCACCCCCTCAGAAAGGCGATGAGGAGAATCAACCAGCTCTGAAATCAAAATAACCACACTACCCTGATTGACTGTGTCATCCTCAACCTGTTCTATATCAACGGGCATCATGGTATGGGTAAGCATAAGCATACTGTGTCCAAAATATGGGCACGGGATGTAGGAGCCACAACCTCAGTGTCAGACTGATCTTCTGCACCATCATCATCAGAAGCTACAGATACTCTTACATCAGTTGGTAGGTGTTTTACACTGCCACTGATAGGATCATCTATGATAACAAGCAACAAACACAACAAAGACAAAAATGAGGAATGAAACTGATCAAACCTTTGTTATATGAAAGGTATGTTAAACTATAATAAATGCTAAAGCAATACAGATATTAGTCTCAGTTAGACATAAAATCTACCATTATGTATTCTAATAACACCATGCGCAGGTGGTCTTGCAGACTTAAGTCCAAATGTCCCTGTGTGTAAGAAAGGGAGAGGAAGCAAGGCTCATAACTATCACAATGGAAATTACACTAGAAACAAAGAATAATCTCCTTTACATCTGAAAATTAAGAATCATCTGAAACAGAAATCTACTGACCAGTTGAGTTCCTCCCAGACATCCACCTCTATCTTTCTTGCACTGTGTTGTCTAGGCCACACTTATCAATGGCTCTAGATATATAAGAGATATGCATACAAAGATATGCAAATTGACAGCTACATTATTTTTATTTTGCATACCTGGAAGTTCTACTTGAGACACTCTGGGTCTGCTATGCACATTAGTACCAACATCAATGATTCTGTGTGAACCCTCTGCTGAGCTATCTGGATCTCTAGCAGTGGACAGAACTCTGCTGTTTCTGTCAGTGGTGGTGTGGTAGCAGGATGAACCCTCATAGCCATCTGTTCCTGGTAAATGTAGCCATCCTACAGTGGAATGAAGTCATAATATCACCAGTCCTGTGTCATATCTGACAGTAGGTTCTCTCATGCCCTACAACAGCATTGATGGTGTCGACCATCTGCTGCCATACCCTGTCTTGGAAAGATTTGTCACCTCTTCCTCTCTGTAAAACAAAGGCTTCATGGTGTCAAAAGGCCTGGATAATTATCTAATTTTCTGCATTATGGAATGGTGGCTTATGGGGTACAGATATTTTGGAAACCATAACCTGATGAAATAGAAGACAGAAAGAAAAAATGATTATAATACTCAGACATGCTGACTGTGAAATCAGTTTTGTATGATTGTACTAATTCCTCAGGCACACAACAGTTGAACAGGTAATGTTCTCTATGACTACACACAAGTTAAGGCAACCTCTCCCTATAAAATTAATAAAACTAATAAAAGTAACATTTATAGCAGTTATGTAATGTGAACAAGCAGTATTAACAACATTATTTCACAATGTACAAGAAGAAATGGAGAAAACTTCTATAATGGCATCTCCACTGGCATGGAGGGCATGCTGCTACAACACACACATTGAACACATTCTTTGGGCTATACATATAAAACCACTTGACCATTTAAGAAGTTGTACTACACTCTTCTGCAATAACTGTTCTAATTCACAGAAAATAAAATCTGCACAATTATGTCAGGTTGCATTCTTTACAAACCTTTGTAATGCAGACAACTGCTATACATTAATAGCAAATAGTAAAGAAGATGCAGAAAGATAAATCAGTGGCTGTACTGGGCATTAAAATCCATCATTAATGTTAAACTATTCTATAAAAAATAGCAACATACCTCGGCAAGAAAGAAGTTTAGAAAATAGATTTATCTTGTCAAAGTTATATAGCAGAGCTCTATAGATCAGAACAATCTCCACTCCATGATACAAGTTCCTTAACTACATGATTACCTTTATATAAAGCAGAACCAATACTCTGAGCACTGTGACTATGCAAATGACATACTAAATCATTCACATTACTGAATACCCCATTCTGTACTAAGTGCAGGGAAGGTAAACATGGTGTAAGGACCTACATGATTGCATGCACATGCCCTAGCACTGCAAGGATGAATGTTGAGAAGTGCTACCTGTTAATGGCTTGCAGATCTCAAGGATTAGTCTGACTGCTGGAACAATCAGTGTTTTACAGTCTCCACTCTTTGATATACAGTTCCTGAGGGTGTGTCAGGCAGAAGAGACTTAGCAAAAGGTCTGAATGTACATTGACTCAATTAAGACAACAATTTTATTAACATTTAAATGCTGTTTTATGACCTTCAGCAATTTACTAAGAAATGTTGTGCGTATTCAAGGGAGTACATTACTCATTAATACAGATACCATATGGAATATAAATGAGATAGCATTGTTCTTAGGAAAACATAGGGAATGATAACCCTAAACAAAGAGAGGGATAAAGCTACAGACAATACCCCACTCATCCAGACATGTACTGGCAAATTACAAAGGACAAGTTTCAGAACTTGTTTCTGTTGCACTTTCAATGAAACTTGATACAATGACAGAATTTAAGGACACCTAATCTACTTTTGCTTCTTGCTGTTATATGTCTGTGTATGTAGAAATGTGGGAAATAATCACAAATGAGTGCTCTTAATACCCTGGTTTGATTATTAAAATCCATGCAGGTTATTGTTGCAAGATAACAAAGTTAAGCAAACATCAGAAATATACTTTTAAAGTACTTGTTTAAGATATGCACTTTTCCCTTTCTCTAAATACAAATGAGAATTATAAAAATGTTGATTGCAAACAATGTATCATTAATAGTTACATTACTTAGATTTTCTATTTAGCATATATCATTAATGCTTCACATATAAATAACCACAATATAATGTGTATAACATTTATTGCATGACAATGAAATATTTAATTTTAATTAAAATACATTTGTGTGTGTGTATATATATATATATATATATATATATATATATATATATATATATATATATATATATATATATATATATATATATATATATATATAAAAATGGGCAGGATGGTTTTCTTATAATCATCATCATGACTCATTACATATCCTAACTAACTATGTGTTAAGGACAGAAATTCTTGTGAAGTATGTATGGAACTCATCACAATATGCATTGCTCAGGTCATGCATCCATCCATCTAAAATATTTTTACAAAAAGAAATGCTGCCTTTTACATAAGAATGTTTTCCCAGTACAAATTAAAGCACCGCACATAAAAGCCTATCTGAAGTATATCTCCAGTCAATCTGAAATTAGTATATCTATAACTACGGTGCTTAAAAAATGTTGTCCTGTGGCAATGAGAATTAACAAGCTAAATTTCAATTTTTTTTGCATTCATTATCCAATAGGTTTGATTCCCAGCTGATACAACACAATTTTAACAGTATGCAGGTCCCAAAGTCAGAATATGTCATAATTCATTGCACTTATCCTAACAAACATCAAATGATTACAAACTAAGCCATTAATTATTATTTATTATTTTATTATTTAACATTTGTTGACCGGGAATGTCCGACTAGGTTCCACAGAGCCTGTTTTCAGCGGAGGCCCGGGGAGAAATGCTCCAGATGCATGTTGTTGAAATTAAGCATTTCATTGTTGAATATTGAGCATCACACATGGTAAATATCACTGCCATGCTTCACATCTTTATTGCTATTTGATATTTAGGGCCAACGTATCTACCAAGGAATCCATTTGCTTACAATTGTGCAAATGCAGTTGGCAAGGGTGTGCATCTTTGCTCATAAGCTGTTATATGCAAGATCTGATTTGGACACCAGTTCAGACATATGTTAGTAGCTTGACTTTTGCAGACATACCTGGTGATAGGCAGGATGCTGCTAAATTTAAAGTACAAAGGTGAGGTATTCAGGAGCCCAGGATTTCTGTGACACTCTTTATGAAGTACTACTGCCATAAGCTGCTGCAGGGAGATAATACTGGGATCACAGTATAAGGTCAATCAGAATCAGAATCACATTTATTGGCCAGTTATGCACACATACAAGGAATTTGACTCAATTTTCAGTGACTCTCCAAATATGAATTACATAAATGATATACATAGAACTATTAAGAACAAGACAAATGACATACATGCAACTATTATGAACAAGACAAAAAAAATTAAATATACATATACATATACATGCAAGGTGCAAAGTACAACTCAGTGCAAGAAATAGTGAAATAAACTCTGAAAGAAACAAGTATTAGCAATATGTAAACAATACTGCAGAATCCACAGAGGCTTGGGAAAAAGAATACACCAATCTAATAAGCAAGTTAACTGTTTATGAACTTGATGGCCTGTGGAAAAAAAACTGTTCTTCTATCTACTTGTTTTGGTGTGTATTAATCTATATTGCCTGCTAACATCAAGGCTTGGAATAGCTTGGCCAAGGCTGTTATTGCACACACTGGGAAACAATGTTATCATTACTGTAATGACCTGAAAAAGTGCAAACAGGACCTCTTAAGCTGATGGGAGGATGAATTTATAAGTGTGTAAGTATACTGAGTCCTCAGCTGTCAATTATATAGCATGCATTAGATAGCCACAACAGCTATTTATTATGCTTTCATATGTGTGATTTTCTTTTTTTTCCCCTACTATACAGCTTCAGTGGAAATAGCAGCAAACCTGAAGCACATCAGGAGATACTACGTCAACTCAGAGAGGCACAGGGTAAGTATGTCTCAGGTCCAAATGTAAGCCAGATAAGTATTTTTGCTCCCTCACTCCCTAACATCTTGAGCAGGCATACTTCAACTTGATAGCAAGTATGCATACTTTTTCCAATAGCTGTTTTCATTTGCCTAAGCAATGGAAACACCAGCTTAACTGTGTGTGGGGGTTCAATACCCAGAAGCAACACTTAGGTTTTATTACAGGAAAGTATTTCCAAAATATTAACAGCAATAAGGCATGTCATGAAGAATTCAGTTATGGTAAGTGCAAGTATTGCATGTGAATGCAAATATCCTACATGGAATAGTGAAATACATGTTGTTGTTCTTACATCTTAGCAGTGAGATTTGTTTATTTTATTATACATTAATATCTTCCCATCATATCTGGAGGTCTCAAAAGTGTCGATAGTCATTTACATATTTGCATTAAAAAATAAAATGTATTGAAAAGTAAAATAATGTGACACTTCATGGGTCTAATTCTGTCTATTTTTTGACTCCCTCACCCTATCTCTCTGTCTGTCTTTTTTTGTATATCTTTCTAAAAATTCTTTTGTTTGCATTCCTTGCTTTCTGTGAAAAAATGTCCAACAGCACAGAGAGGTAGACTGATCACTGCAGCTTATCCCTCCACACTTCCACCATTAGCAGCACAGACAGCCAGCACTTCTGGATCACAACCTGTCAGCATTGCCTGCACAATCCCTGTCCTACCTGCTCCATTTACATAAGATAATAGTTATGCCCTAGCTGCCAGTGCACTGGTAACTTCTGGGGGCAGTATGAGTGGAGATAGTGAATTTGTCACCCTGCAAGTGCTGCCAGGAATGGCAGAGAATATAATGGCAATGGCCTCAGTGCCCGGGTCAACAGTGTTAAAATGGTCCTGTGTCTCATTGCTAAATCAATGCCACATCTGGCACTGACACAGACAACTAACACAGGCTACAGTGATGACAGTTCTGAGGGTGAGGACAGAAATTCTCTCTGTTATCAAACTGGATGTGAGTGTGCCTTTGATATCTCCTACCTATCCCCACTCATGGTGTCCCCCAAAGTTTTGTCTATATCACCATTTGTCGTATATGTCTTATATGTCTGCACCTGCTTCCTAACATACCCTACCATCCTGACCCTGACATTCCTAAGCCCATTCCTCAGCATTCCACTATCTTTGGAAAAATACAGAAAATTAGAATGTGTCCCACAAAACATTAGGCCCCATAGAAAGCTCTCCACTTCACCTATGCATATTCTTGACACACATGATTTAGTCCAGATGGTTATAGAACATTACTCTTTTATTGTCACCCATTTCTGGTGTGGTCATGAAATTCTTTGTACAATTACAGGTTTATGTTCTGAAGACGTGGATCGCTGAGATATATTCTCCCAACTCCTTCCTGCAAATTCCTGTATTCTTTCCCCATATCCTGCCTTTTGCTTGACCCCTATTTTCACCACTGTCTTATCAACTCTTCTTCACCATTTGATTTGATACATCACGCATGATTACAACATGCATGGCCAAAAATCGCCAATTGCAGTCTTCACTTTTTGTCCTCGGCACTTACATGGAGGTTGGTAGAATATACCAGTTCTGAATTAAAATGAATGCTGTTTAACTTTCTGTGGCCAAAGCTGAAGATTTTAATTTCAGCTGCAGTAATCTGGGTAAATTCATGTAAATGGCTTAACTCTGCTGTGATATGGGAATACAGAGTAAAGGCAGATTAAAGGCAGTGCAGTGAAACATTTACTGTAACAATTCTTAGACTGTTGGATGTAATAAAGTGGAAGTTGCTATATGGCATTTTGAGATAATTCACCTGTTTGTTGTCTGATAATTTTGTATAGTGCTATGGGTTTGATTACAGCTGTAGGTCAAATTATTATTTCAGGACATTTCATATTCCTATCATACCAAACATTTGTATTTCGATCCATATACATTTCATTAACATATCATTTGAACAGTGCAGCACATCATTTGCAAAAACATTTCAGCCCCAAAAGGGAGACCTAGTAAGCCTCCCTTATCCTGTTTATGTCTCAAGGTTGGTTGTATTCTCCTACTCCTTTTTGTTCCCTATAGTAAGGATTTAATTGTACAGAGCACAGCAGTTTCATAATGAGTTAATAAGTAAGAGTAACACACTCTCTATCTGTCTGCATTGCTCTCTCTGTTCACCCCTTCTGTTCAGTAAGTTGTCACTGCCCTTTGATTGTGTTATTATAAGTGTGTGAAGTAAGTATTCCTTTCTGGAGTAAAGCATACCTCTTAACTGTTCAGATGTTCATAGACTGTCCAGAATTTTACATCATATTTTGATCTGTCAAATCACTGATGATTGAAGTCACTAAATAAGGACATACATTTGAGTTTCAGGCTTCATATCCTTCAGAAAATGCATGCCAGCACACATTTTGTTCATCTAGCAACGTTATATGTTTATAAGAGCAATATTTAAAATCTGTCCCTGTTTTTAGGCCTTTGTCCCCCCAGTATGTTAGACTTTGTCTAGTTGTCTTATTTTATGAGGTTGAGAGTTATGGCATGATTAGATAATGCTCAGATCTACAGACAGAATTTTTCCTCATTTCAAGTGTTCTAATCTATATATTAGTTAAGTGCTAATGACTGTTTTGAGGCAACATTATCCTTCTTCTGTCATATGCTACTTTGTTGCTGCCTCCATCTCCCCTTGGCTATATATCTTCTCTCTTCTGTGTTAATAGTCTTCCTCCTCTGCCTTTGTGCAATGTCTACCACCCAACACTAACTGCAACTGAGGTTAAATGCAAGTGCATAGCTTGTGTGAAAATCTTGTCAGTTTCTGTCTTCAGTCACATTACTCTGGTGCCCTTCCTGCTGCTGTGCTTAGCTGTGCATAGTCCAATTAATTTACTTTTCATCAAACTGAAGAATTGAATGTACAGTTCACAGTTGTCAAGAAGGTAATGATGAGTGATACATTTTTGTTTTCTGCAATCTGCTGTCACATGAGAACTTTGTGAAGTATGACGTCCTATGTGGTATGTTTAGGTAGTACTCAGGTCTATCATTTTTTCTTGGAATGCTCACAATGTGTGAGTCAGGATGTAAGCAAAATTTTTTTTAATGTTTTATAAGATTCCTGTGGGTGTAAATGTTGGCTACACCTTTCCTTAGCAGACTGTTTTCCTGCTGCTGTATTAATGCACTTGCTTCCTATTGTGACACCTGTCTTGCACAGATCTTCCCTGAATAATTATGCTTATAAAGCAAACACTAATACAACACAGATATGGGCAGAAATAAAACATGAAGTAATGTGTTATTATGTCTGTATTGTGAATTCCTGTCACCAACTGTCCACCTCTTCCCACTACTTCTGTTCATCCACTAAGCCTCTTTGATTCCAAAGTGTTTCCATAAGCCATGTTTCTACCAGCAGTAACACGTTTGGTCCCTCATTTGTTTTATAATACAACTGTAACATTTATATAAGGATTGACTAACTGCAACTATCATGATAAATTTGTAAATCATGACACATAAAGCATGACCATAACACACAGATATATGTTATGGTCAAGAAACATAGCCATAACACATATCTGCTGTGTATTTCAGCAAACTCACATATGGTTGTATGCTGTTTCCTCTGAGAAGAATACATTTAACTTTGTGCATAGCTCCCCTGCAATTTATCCTACTTTTAACAAGAGTATCCTGTCTGCAGCATGATGATGAGGTCATCCTTTTAAAAGTGCACTCTTTCCTCTTAAAAGTCAAACTTTTCCAGTGCTGCTTGCAACTAGTACTGTACTTTCGAGACTGTCTAACTCAAAGGAGTACTGTACTTTCGAGACTGGTTAACTAGTAGGAGTTTCAATTTTCACCATGGGGTACTTCTGTGTGTATGTATGATGTGGGTGTAAAGAGCCAGGTAAACATGTCCTTAGTCATAGCTGTACTCAGGAAACTTCCAGCAGAAACATTTTAACTTCTAGATGACTCCACCATCCCCTTATCCCACCTTTCAGAACAACATCTTCTCTGGAGCACACTGATGAGGTCATACTTTCTAAAGTGTATTCTCACACAGCAAGACTTCTCCTGTGGTTCTTGTGGTTCATACATTGGTCTCTAGAATGTGTAACTAGACAGGTTGGTGGTTCAAATACAGTAATGACTTCCCTGTTTGTGTTGAGCTCATAATACCTTGAAATGCTTTCACTCACTCTTGCAATATTTCACATTCCCCTCAAATGACATGTTTTGCCTTGAACCATCATCCAACAGCAATGTATTGAGTTTTAACCATAGCAATGTTTCTACATTGAAGTGGCAGTGTTATTCACTCAAAGATGATGTATTTCTTACTTGTAATCAGACTTCTACTATGGCATGTGTGTTTAATGCAATGACTTGCAGGTTATGCAACTAGATACATAGGACATTGGAATCCCACAGTGGAGAACTTGTCTGTGTGGGGCTTTAGAGTCAGGTAGGTATAACTTCCACACAGCTTAAGTCAATCTACTTGCACATGGGGTAAACCTTTGGACAGGTAGGTGAGCCCCTCCATCCCCTTATCCCACTTTTCAAAATATCTTCTCTGCAACATACTGATGAGGTCACTGTATCTATAGTGTACTCTTAAAATTTAAGTGTCAGACTTCTCCTATGGTTTTTGAATTTCTTGCACTGTTCTCTAGAATATATAACTGGATAGGTATAAGGTTCCAATACAGCAATTATTACCTTCTAAGAGTGACTGTAAATTAATTCAGGATTGGTTCACACACATTTGCAGTGGCAACATTTACAATCTCATTTGGCTGCAAAAGACATTTTAACATGCATGTCTCCTTGACAGTACACTACTGATGTCATCCCTTCATAGATGCTATATGCCACACTTGTATTCAGAATTCACCTGTGGCACTGACTGATACTCTGCTGTCTAGATTGTGTATCTAGATAGGTAGGTAGTTTGAGTCCATAATTGCTTAAATAGTGTGATTGTAATTGCTGCCATATACAGTTAGCTACCCCACGACCACCATTATGCACACTTTTACTTAGGAGATGTATTTTCAGTGGCAGAGTGTTAAACTAGCAAATACTAGCATCTTCAGGGAAAAACAGTTTTAGAGATACAATGATTACATAATGCTTACATAACTGCAATATCTCACAGTTGTAGTACAACTTCTCCTGTAGTACATGACTTTGATAGTGTGCTTTGTAGATTGTGTACCTACACAGGTAGGATGTTTGCGTCCAGGTGCGAGTGTGTCTTTCACTCTCATACTGTGTAGACTACTCTTCAAATGCATACATGATGTGTAGCTGTGCAATGTTATTCTGCCCTTTGAACACTTTTTAACATAAACATCCAGCTAATAAATAATAGCGATGTAATCCATTCAACTGTGCACTGTCACAGCTGTAGAGCAACATGTCATGTGTTCCTTGCTATTCAAGCACTAATCTCTATCTTGTGATCTTAGGTAGTTAGTTCAAATTCAGCCATTACTGCTCAGACTATGTTGTGTCAGTCTTACTGTGACTGTATATGTCACTAACACTGTTGTTAAAGGCATCTACTTTGTAGGCATACAAATATTGATTCCTCTTACAAAAAACTATGATTATTTCTCAAATAGCAGTGCTTTTATTCAGAGTAATGATGACACGTGATTACTTTTTTCTCCCATAGCAGCTGTAGTAAGCATTTTCCTCTTGCACAAGGAAATGAGACAACATTCTGTATATTGTTGCCTTACAGCAGCAAATACAAGCACACATATCCCCTGCAGCCATAACATGATGTAATGCCTTGACATAATGAAATATCTCACAAATGAACTAATACATGCTGTGGTGCATCCATTCTCTATGACATCATGTATTTTCTGTAGTCAAATGCTCAGGTGTTTAAATCACCCAATGAGTGACTGTTACTATTTTGTGGCATTATACTGTAGTGCATGAATGGCATCCACCAGCTATAATGTGTTCATTTACAGTGCGCCTCCCCATCTCTTTTATCTCAAAGAGATTGTTTGTGGCACAATCGTATGATGTAATGACTTAGCATAGGTTGATTGTCACACTTACGTTAAGAATTCCACAAGTAGTGGATGACATGTCATTAGTCAGTACAACTTACATAGCTTGCTGTTCATTTACATAAAATGGCAACAATATATGAATGTACTCACATTACGCAAAAACACTGTATCTAGTTATTCATATAAAATTTTATGTTGGATGATGATATATAATCACATGTTGTGACTGCATGCAAGTGAAACAGTTATTCAGGGCATGTCATGCTATTAGTGCTCCTATGGCATATGCATTGAGCACTGGCTTGCATAGCATACCTACAGAGATAGAATATGGTATAATTCTGGGACAGTGTATGCACTTCACAATGGAAACAGCTTCCTTTGTCAAGAAGCATTCATATTGTACTACTTACTGTTGTGTGAACAGTTACATGCACAGCTCCTTTTCAGCATTCTGACTAAATCAAATCATTCAAATTATATTTGTAACTCCTTTCTTACTTCATACATTGATTTCAGTTATTTGTGGCATCCTCTATTGCTATCTCTTGTGGCTCACACAATCAGTACAGAGGTCTCCTAGGCAGGGGTTTCAATGTGGTTACATGTGTCAGACAGCAGTGGCTTACACACAGAAAATAGTTATGGCATAGTGAGAGGGCCACCTTTTTCAGGCCTTGACCTACAAGGTAGGGCATCCATGCCCCTTATGATAAAAAGGTGCTGTAAGGCCTTCAAGGGTGTTCTTCATGACACAAGGGATATGCATATTTTTGTGGTGTCTGTGATTGATATGCATTTCTCTGATATCTCTTCTGGCATGTGTTTGAAAAGAAAAGATGCAGATGTTTATTATGTCATTCGTTGTTTATAGGCATTACTTATTTTTGAAATAACTATGCTTTGTATCACGTCTTCATCCAATAATTTCTTTATTACTGCAGTTCTTTTCTTCACATTGTACAACTTTATGGCAGATGAGAGTTTACATAAAACATTTCTTACTGTATGGCATGCTGCCAGAATATCAGAAAGTGTGACTGGGCTTCTGTTGTAACACTGTCTTATATATTGCTGCTGTTGAATTGCTGTTATGCCATGTAATTCCTCTTTGGGCATGCTCAGTATAACGCTGTATGAGATATGTGCCATTTACCAATGGCAAACTTGAAATCTTGAAATGTCATCAGATCTGTGTTATCATTTGTCAGTTATTTATGTTGAGACTTATTATATTACCAGTTAACATTTACATGAGTATACAGCAAATACTTGTCTTTTTGCATGTTTATAGGTAAAAAAAAAAACTTTCCTATATGTGAAAATAACAGTTATTGGCAAGACATTTCCCTTTCTGAAGTGCACAACACAACAGCTGTAAAGTTTCATTCGTCTTGTGTACACATGCTGAAGTGGAGAATACAGTACTGATGTCAGACAGCATACACAAATTCCCTGCATGTGTGTGTGTGTGTGTGTGTGTGTGTGTGTGTGTGTGTGTGTGTGTGTGTGTGTGTGTGTGTGTGTGTACGTGTGTGTGTGTGTGTGTGTGTGTGTATATATATATATATATGTGTGCATATCTATATGTGTGTGTGTGTATATATATATATATATATATATATATATATATATATATATATATATATATGTATATGCAAATATGCAATAACCACAGTCTATGCATTTATCACATTCCACTGTTCTTACTTTGTGTTATTTCAACTCAGTATTTTATTAACATGTATATCCAGTAACGTAGCTTGAGCTGTGAGAGAGATAAAACTGCCCTGGATACAAAATGTTGGGGGTGCAATGAGCTGATCCCAATGTTTCTTTAATACAATACCAGGTATTAAAAGCCAGTATTCCATTTGCTGTCAAACCTGAGTGCTGTAGCACTCTGTGTGTGGTCTGAGCTGTACATTGTAGCAAGTAGTTTGCTACATTTTTTAACTAAAACCTGAGCCCTGCAGCAGTCTGTGCAGACAGGGTATAAACCATTGTAAATGTTTTGCTACATTTATAGCAAGCAGTTTTCTACACTTTAAAAATAATATTTTTCTTTTTAAATTAAAACACGAGTGCCATAGCTACATTACAGCAAACAGTTTGCTACAGTTTAAAAGAAGGCATTTTTTTTTTAATGAAATGAGTTGAAGAAGGGTTGGAGGCAGGGCACAGAAATGTGACCTGAATGGCTGGGGCAGGAGAGAGGGCGGGCATGCCATGCATCTGGCCAACTGGTCAGTGTACCAATAGAAGGAATGTTATTTATTTATTTTGTTTTTGCACTTTAATGGAAGAGCTGGGGACATAGATTTAACTGTAATAAGCCATTTTTTCTGCTCTTTAGTTGAAGAGCTGAGGGGGTGGGCTGCTGGTTCATACTATCAGCCTAGAGTGCTGGTTGAATCAGCTAAGCTTCTGTGTGTATCACACGAACTCACCTTTGTTACACTGTAGCCTTATGCCCCTTTCATAACCTTTGTTAGAATGTCAGTTTTTATTTATGTGATATGTCAAGTATTGTCATTGAGATTAATTATCATTCCATCAACACAGCAGTATTTATTTTGAAAATATTTCTTTGACACTTCAGCACATTTACCTGTAGTGTCTGAGCACATTTTCCCATCCCCCTCTCCTCTTAATTACTTCTGTAGCTCAACCAATGGTATTTGTGTAATCCGCCCCATTTCACTTTTCTTACTTCAGAAGTCTTTCACTATACTTGACTTTAGTATTTCTGGGCTACAGTGCATACTTATATATTATGTTTGCTTATAGGCAAGCTGCTTTATTTGCATTCTGTGCTCTGCAAACACTATTGCTGGCCAATGAAATGGTATGTGCAAATGTGCAGGCATGATGAGTAAAATGCATTTTCAATTAGCACTACTGCTTGTCACTTTTAACACACTTAAATCACATAGGCTTAGTGCAAAGCCTGTATGATTGGTAATGAATCCAGGGACAGTCTCAGGACAGAAAATTTGCACGAAGTAACTAAAAGTAAAACTGCAGAAACCATGCTGCCTAGCCTAGTTAGCGTAAGTTAAGAGAATTTTCTGAAACAGTGCAAGCATATGGGAGTCATTTATTCATAGGGGAAGCCTTAAAAGAAATAGCAAAGGTAGATACAGGGAAATAGATGAGCCATGGCAAATACATTTTAAATTACACTCCCCCTATTCATTAGTCATGATGCAGTCAGAATTATGGCAAATCTTATCTGCCTTAATTGAAAAGCATTTAAAAGCAAATACTTGATAAAAGGATGCAACAATAAGTTGGCAGCAAACTGTGTGTACATGATCATATATTAATGAGAAGGCAGCAGGAAGATCTTTTAAATGTTTTGTTTTATGAGTAATAAATGGATGGCAGAACACAGGGATCATATGATACATAATTAATACATACTTTACTCTGTCTTTCTGAATGTATTCTGCTTTTATTAAATGAATAATCGAAAACCACCTGCTGTGACTATTTTATCTAAAACCAACAGCTTATTAAACTGTTTGGCATCAGTGAAAAGCATCAGGAGGACTATTTGATATATATATATATATATATATATATATATATATATATATATATATATATATATTGATATATATTCTTATTTAGAGCAAATTAAAAAATAATTGTAATGAATGTCTCACCTATTATGAGTACCTGGATGGTACATAAAACTATATGACTAGTATGGAAGCAGATTTGTACAAACACCTGCTGACTTCAAAGAACATAAAGCACATTAACCTATCTCAAACATTAGTCAGGTTTTTCAGACTGACTAATAAGCATAACCTACTGGCTAAGCTTTTGAGAGTATGTTAAAAGCATGTCCAGAACACTGGTCAATATTCACAGACTGTCTCATGAACATAAACCCAGCACTGATTAGGATTTCCAGGATGTTTCATTTGCAAATCCCAGGCACTAGTAAGGATTCTTAGACTGTCTCATAAAGCATATTCAAAGCAATTGTGAGAATTTATAATCTCATAAGCATGTCCCTGGCAACGGACAAGATGCTCAACTGTCTCATAAACATATGACAGAACAGTCAAGCTTCCCAGACTGTTTCGAAAACATACCGTGAGCACTGGTCAGAATTTCCTGGTTGTTTGATAAACATATGCCAGGCACTCATCTGGATTTTCAGACTGTCTCATAAGTGGGTCCACTTTGTAATCTTGTAGCCTATATTATCGGATTTCACATTCTGAGATGAGAATGTCGAAAGCTGAGAATTACGAATGGCTCAAATCTCCCTGTTCTAGTTAACGCTCGCCCAACATGTAGAAATATGCCCTTTCACCCCCACTGTAGTGTGATTCTGGAGTTGATATACATATATATATATATATATATATATATATATATATATATATATATAGTTGGGGGTGGGGGCAAAACCCCCAACATTGGGGGTTGTGGGGGACATAGCCCTCCACCTATGTGGATGTTTGTTTGGCCGGTGTGTTTCAGTTTGCTGTTGGACAAGCATTAACTTGCACAGGGAGATTTAAGCCGTTCATGATTCTCAACGTTCGACATTCTCATCTTAAGAATGTGAAAGCCAATATTATGGGCTACAAGATTACAACGTGGACCCTTTATAAGTGCATACCAGACACTGATCAGAACTCCCAGGCTATCTCATGAACACATCTTAGGCATTGGAGAAGATTCTCAGTTTGCCCTTTAAATATACCACAGGTACAAATCAGGATTCCCTGGCTGTCTTGCAAACATATCTCAGGCACAGCAGTTAATTATTAGAGCTTGGGTTACCTTTAATTTTAATACTTTTATTTTCATACTATTAATAAAGTTTACTTTGTACAACATACAAATAATCTCATCTAATGAAGCCTCTTATACTGTTTAAGAAGATCACATTAAACTTTTGAAGCCTTATATTTCTTGTGCAATTTGTAAAAAAAAAAAAAAAACATCAGTAAGTTAGCTCTGGCTTCATTGAACAGTTTAGCAAAAGAAACTGGCTCAGAAAAACAAGCTTAAGAAAAAAAACTGATGTCACACTTTGGCAAGAATATAAATGCAACTGCTTTAGGGATTTTGGATATTACTGCACTGATTACAGGATGTATTAAACTCTAGTGATAGTTCTAGATCTTTTAGTAGGTAACATGTTACTTGTGATGAGCAATTCATCAAACTGTCAAGTCACTGCTGATCTCCTTCCATTTCTTAAGCATTAGCATATGGTTTGCTTCTTTCCTGCACAGCATAACTTGATTTTTATATAATACTTCTAATTCTGCTTTAATAACTCCTGCTAGTCAAATACTTTTCCTTAATCTGTACTTTTTAATCTATCCTTACTCTCCTTGCTCATAATAGTTTTATAGTTTCTTACAAGGCTATTGACACTGGATGATCTTTAAAAGCCTAGCCATGCATCCACATGAAGTTTTTTTATCACTTGTAATTTAAATATGAGTAACCTATAACAGGCAGGACATTTACATCTTTCCCCGTTCCATAAAGGACAAGGGTGCTACTCCAGGGATGAATTTCTGGTTTCCCACCCATTCATCCAAATTACATTTGAATAGAGTAAGAGAAATAATTTGTTTTATGCAGAGAGGAAGACAATTTCTAAGAGGTGGAATTCTCTGTGATACATCTCTCTCTCTCTCCAACATATTGTATTTGTGTAGCAGAAAATATTAAGATCTCTTGCGCAACTATTTATGATATCATTAGACTTGTGTATGTGCAGTAGGCCTGATTGGATAGGATATGTTGAGGCTCAGTATGTGAGGTAGAGATCAACCCTCAGCAGCTGGTGTGATTCTGAGAATAGGGACAAATCTTTGAAATAATCAGTGTAGTTTTTATAATTTAGGCCCTTAATTTCCTTGGTAAAAAAACATTGTTGTGTTCAAGTTGAGCATTATACTCAATGACTGGTCTAACAATTGAAAAATACAGTAGAATGATCATATTTTGGCACGTGGACACCATACCCTTACTAATAAGCTGAACAATGTAAAAGGACATGCCTACAGTAGTGGATACATGACGATCAAAGGACAGCTCACTGTGTACACAGGTTTTCAGGTCCCTAACTACTAGATCAATGTTCAGAGGTGTGTTGTCAATATGATAGTATCAGGGAATGTTGTGCTTGTCAAAGGATACATTTTTTGGCATTTAGTTTTATTCCATGATTTTTGGCAGCTGCTATTTGTATGGGAAAGGCCCTCTTGGAGGATAGCAGTGTCTGCAGGAGAGTTAATAGTGACACCTAGTTTACAGTCATCAGCAAACCTGGTAAGTCATAAGGCCTTAGCAAGAGCTTTAACCTCCAAGAAATAAATGTGAAAGAGGAGTCACTCAAGCACAGAGCCATGTAGTACATCACTGGTAACAGGACTTCTGGAGAAGATTGATCACCTATTCGAATTTTCTAGGTTCCATTTGACAGCCAATTTGCCAGCTATTGGGTTGCATTCAGATTGACATTTAGCTGGGAACGGTTATTAATACCTGAGGGCAGTATGGTGCAGAATGCCGTAATGAGATCTAGATATATGCTATGTGCTGATTTTCCCTCATCCATTGCATTAGTAACCTTCTTGAAGAAGCCAACCAGGTTGTGTAAGCAAGACCTGCCCTTAACAAAAAAATGAATTAATTTGGGGCAAGGGTTTGCAGTTTGCCATGTCCTTGTTTATTAATTCCGTAATTATTCATTACATAACCTTACAGATGAGGCTTGTCAGACCTCTGGGTCTATAATTACTTGCATCAGCTGACACCAAACCCTTGATCAGGGTGATGGCTATTGCTGTCCTCCATTTGGCTGGCACATAGCCTGTTTGGAGGCTGATCTTAAATAATCTCTGGAGAGGGTTTGACAGGTCGTGTATCAGGCAAGCTAGTGGGCATCCTGGTATATTATCTGGCTCCAATGAAACTGTGTTCTTGGCCTTGAATAGTGCTTTGAAGACTTGTCTTGGAAGATTGGAGGGTGGCAGCGTAGAGGAAGATATGTGATTTGGGAATGTTGAGGGAGAGGGGGCAAAGTCTGAGTTGACTTTATCTTCTAGTAGTCTGGATATGTCTTCTGGTTCTGAATAGGTGGTATAATTTACTATTAGCTATGTGCAGTGCTGGACATTGTTTTTTGAGATTTCTAACATAAAGAAGGCATTATGGTTGTCTTTAGCCCGTTTTGCTATGTTTACCTCGTATATGCCTTTTGTTGATTTGATGAAGGACTGGAGTTCCCTGTTAAGTTTAACAAGACCATTTTGGCATGATGGGAGTTACATTTATTTCTGTGTGCAATGAGTTTTTTCCTCCGGTTGTAGAGCCTATTTATATTTGGGTTCCACCATAGCAGTTTATTTTTGCATTTTGCATTGTATTTACTTTGGAGGGGAACAGATGCCTCTGTGCTTATATTTACAGGAGCATACAGTTTGACAGCAAAGGATTCAGCATACACAATGCTGTCATCAGGTTGAGAGGGAAATTTGAATTTAGCCAGGTCATCACTCAGTTTAAGTAGATTAGCCTTAGCATAATGTCTGTGTTATTAGAAGGTACTTCCAACTAAAGTCTTATAGTGAATGTGACTGATCTATGGTCATATGTGACTAGGGAGGGAGTTACAACTGGTACAGAACACAGTTGTCCCATATTGGTAAGGACTAAGTCCAGGATTTTATTGCCCCTAGTCGGTGTGCAAATTAACAGGTCTAGAGAGTTTGCTTTCACAAAGTCTCAAAATCTCTAGGCATTCATGTTAGGGGATGTATAAGTCTCCTAACTTATAGAGTAGGAGTTGAAGTCTCTAGGAGAATGGCATTTGGCTTGATGCATAAGGACTCCATACTCATCAGGTAGGAGGTGTGGGCCAGAGGAGACACAGAGGGCATCCTATAGTTGACTATTATGTGTCACAGGGTTTTATTAATGGTAAATTGGGCATTGAGGAGTTACAGGTCATTATCCTGTTTAACAAGTCAGGAGGTGGGACTTTATTTAACAGATATAGAGACACCCCTGCCCTTGGAAACCCATTGTTTAGTGTGGAAAACCTGAATATGTGTAGCAAACTTTGAAGCTTTGCACTGATGGAGTATTCTCGATGGACTTAAAACCAGGTCTCCATGATAATGCAAACAGTGTATTCTAGGGTAAGGAGTTCTTGTAGGGAGTGGAGTTTTCTGTTTAGATTCCTAGCATTGAGCAGCAAAACCTTTATGTTATCTGGATTCTGTTTTATTATGTTGAATAGTTTTAGACACTAACTTTGCCTAAAAAGGCACTATGGAGGCAGGCAAATTCTGGCCAACATATAAAAGCCTTGGTGAAGCAGTTTGTACTGTCAAATATCTCCTTCCATGCTTGTGTGTGTGTGTGTGTGTGTGTGTGTGTGTGTGTGTGTGTGTGTGTGTGTGTATATATATATATATATATATATATATATATATATATATATATATATAAAACCCCCTTTAAATGACACTAAAAGCTAAGCCAATTTTGAAATCCATAATCTTTTACTTGTATTAAGGCATTATTTTTGCTGATCATAAAATGCTTCTCAGGGCTAGATTCATTCCCATCTATTTTGCATATTCTGAGAGCTCCATCATGTCTCTTCATAGAGAGCAGTGAGGTACATCTCAAGTTATGTACTGCCACATGTACTAAGATGGAGGCATACATGTATTTATGGTGCAAGTACTTGTGTGCAAGTGTGATAGGTTAAATCCTGTCTCCTAACAGACAATTGACTGTGACCATCTCTTTGCACAACTTGTTGAGTGGTGCATCAGTGTGTCTCACTATGGAGTCACCTATGACTAAGATGTTGAATGGTGTTGAGATTTACCTCACAGGTACACTAAACACTGAAAGTGTGATAAGCGACTTAGGGACACAGGTGGACAGTGGTCTCACCTTCGATAACCACATTGCCACAACAGTCAGGAAATCCTTCTATGTGGCACACCTCATCACTAAGGGCTTTTCATCCAGAAAAAAGGAGATCATTGTCCCACTGTACTCATCCCTCATTAGACCCATTATAGAATACAATGCCCCGTTTGGTATGTACCTCTCAAGACATCTGCAGCAACTGGAAAGGCCGCAGAAATACCTCACTAAAAGAATCACAGGCCTAAAGCAGATGTCCTATGCTGACCGCCTTAAAATACTCCAGCAATACTCTGTCACATATCGTCTACTCAGAGGTGATCTCGCCTTAACATACAAAGCCATGTCAAACCCAGAACTGTTGGACATGCTACACTTAAAGAAATCCCAATCCCTCAGAGCCACACACTCCAGGGATCTAAACCTTGTCATCATAATAAACAAAACATGCTGGAGGGATAGGTTCCTGACCCAGAGACTCCCCAGACTCTGGAATACATTGCTTATACATGTCAAGCAGAGTGCCTTTTTGGCCCTCTTCAAAAAAAACCTTGACGATTGGATGGGAGAAAGGAAATTCACCCTGGGGATCACGTCAGTCGCCCTGCTAGACAGGGGTCCAGGGAAGTAAATAGTGTGGGAAGAAATAGCCACGGAATTGTTATGGCTAGGCTTCTATAGGACCTGGGGCTAATAGCCTAGTACCAACCTATGAACCTATGAACCAGGCTTTTGAGTTGAGACACTGAGAATCTTAGATACAGATTTCATAAAAGGTGCTGCCTGAGTTGAGTGTTTGCCAACTTGCTGAGGATATTTGTTTTTCGGGCTACATTTAAGAGGTCTTTGTTATTTAGACAGATTACTTTTAAGAGCCTAAGCATAAATATACATCCAAATAACCCATCTAACACTTGTTGCTCAAATTATACACTTAAATTATCTATTATTCACTAAAACTGCTCTTTTGAAGAAGTAGTTTACAGTTTATTGATTATTGTATATAACTGTAACAAACTACATTTTGGTATGACAGAACTCATAATTCACTTCAGTACATATTACGTTATGATAATGTGTGCTTCTGTTCATGTTTTGTTTAGGTGACTGCATTTAACAACATACTGTGACCACAGATGCATTTAATACTCTTTAGTGTGTAGGACAGTTTGTATCAGGTTAAGTTCAAGACAGAGTCATCATTTTTATTTGCAAAATATCAGAGCCACTGAGGGGTATGCTAACATTGTTCGCAGTAACCCTGCAGACAGTGTCTCTATATCAGTCAATGTTAATATGATAACAGATGCCAGATGTGGCCCTTCTTAGCACATGGTGTAGCTCACAGTTATCTATTATAGTCCTACATATAGACTCAGGCAGCCCTTTTTTATTTATAATTTTTCAGAGTGGTAATATATGACTTTTTCTTGTTATGTATTCTAACTTGCACCTAGTTCCTTTGTGACACTTTCACTGAATTTCTGAGATTAGGCTGCAGTTCGCAGCTACTATAATGATGTAGGGGACACACTTCCCTTAATGCAACTCAGGTGATGAGATCAAACAACGGTTCAGACATTTAATGTAGACATGATGGTAATGGGAGGAATGTAGATACTAGGACTGCAAGCCTCTTCTGGGTGAAAGAGGGTGTTTTCTGAGCCTGCCCACCCCTTTCCTTAGAATGGCTTACTGTCATGGACCTGTTCCTTGACATGTTTACACAATGGAGACTACACGCCATTACAAAATGTGTATGGCTAGTAAGCATAATAAAGAAATATGGCAGCATAATTAGTGGTACTAATCCAGTCACAAAGGATAAATAAATAAAATAAATAAATGTGTTGAACTGTAGGTGAAGCAGAAATAACATGACTAGAATAGTAATTATTAAAGTGTACTTTTGAATGCACAATCAGAAGTAAGATTTGCAAAGACTACTTATGAAAACATTTTTTCTTCACTCAACAAGTCTGAAAGACATCACACTAACGTTTGTAAGCAGCTGTAAACCAACACTGAACAGGTTAAGCTATAAATCAACTTGTTGAGGAATTAATTTAAAAGTCAGCAAAACTAACTAATAAAAGATACACTTATGTTAGCTGAAGGTATAGGATAAGCCATCTCATTTCCCCTTCATGTCCTGTTTTCACATTCTCAAGTTAACTTTTTCAGAAGAAGTACAGTTATTTAAAAAATTTAGTTTGCTATTGGAAGTAATATTTCAGATATCTAACTGTCATTCCTCATTTAAACTTTTAACTGCTGTTAGATATTTGTCTATTGCCTAATTTACTTCATTTGAAGTATTCAACTACCATGAAATATCCATTTGATTTTGATGCAGTTCTTCTAAATATATTACATAGATCTGCATTTTTACTCTGATCTTAAGGATTCTTGATGCAGTATTTAAAAAGGAATTTACAATTAAAATGTAAAAAAAGAAGAGTATTTAAAGGAATTTTCATATCTGTAATACTACAGTAAGAATGTTTTTACCAGACATATAGAAGTATCGTGCCAAGAAACATGGATTATTTTTAATTATTATTTTAACAAAAAGAAAGGGTGAAAGTCATGTTCTGCTTTCTCCTAGCTAGCCTTTGAACCCTCTTTCAAACATCTGTCTGTGGGGGGGTGATATTCTCGACTTCAATCACTGTGAATTACTGAAAAGAGCCAGAGGCTTCCCTAACGTGCTGTCTGGCTTTGATGTGCCTGACCTGCTGGTTTCACGCAGCACTCACTGTAACTTGATCCAGATCCAGAATCATGAGTCATGAATGCTGAGCGGCTACCTTCAAAGCTGTCCACAGAGTGAAAAAAAAGAATATTCCTAGAAAGAAATTTGAGATGATTTTGAAGAGTAACAACAGCTGTTAGTTTTAATTTGAAGCTAGTATGTTTTTAGTCTGCTTGAATTCCACTTCCTTTATGGTTTTAGTGTGTGCAAAGTGTATGACATAGTCTCATTTTCATATATTATGAAACCTGTATTTTATTTGCTAGTTTATGCAATGTCTTAACAGCTCTGGTATCTACATGCATCACACTCTCTTAGAGTGGTGCTCTGTTATCCACTTCACTTCTATGTCAATATAAAAGCATACTCATTCTGATACACTTTTTAACAAGGATTTTCAGCAATACTGTTTTCTGTAAGCTGAGATAAATTCTGCATGTGCTAAATATCTCCAAGCCCTCACCCTCACCTATCTAGTGTACTAATTCCCTGGGACAGCAGCGAAAGTTCCTTCATGAGTCAGCAGATTCTTCTTAGTTCAGGAAGCACTACTGAATCTGTCAGTCTATCTCCCGAAGTCCAACAGAAGCAATTACACACACACACACACACACACACACACACACACACACACACACACACACACACACACACACACACACACACACGTAACAGCAAATAAATCCTGTTTTTTTTTTCTAATTTCCTTTCTCGTGTGGCAGTTTCCTGCAGAGATTGCTTTCCTGAACAAGCCATCATCGATAATGATGCCAATAACAAAAAAAAAGAATGAGAAAACATGCAGAGTATTTGCAGAAAGGTGTTATGTTTTAAAGTTCCAGTATTTAAATCTGACGGGCTGCTTGTTCACTGCACCCCTTGTTCCTTAAAATCTTGTCTAGAAAATATGTTAATTATGTGCACAATGCCATTAATTACTGCTTAAATGAAAAAGACACCAAATGCAGAATATGTAATCAGTCTTCAATTTCTCTCAGTCCTTTTCATACTGTGGCAAAATTAGGATTTTTTAATAGATTTTGTGCAGTAATTTTATGAGATAATACTTTAAGAATCTGAGAAACAGCTCAAACTTATAGAAATAGGAAGTGTCCTGTGTTTACATGGTTCTACTATGAAAGTGTGCAATGCTGACTTTCTGAAAGTTGACATTTCAAAAGAATTGAAAAAACAAATGCCCAAAAAACAAAAGAGTAGTAAACTCTTTTTTTTGTTTGTTTTTTTTCAGGGAGGGGGCAAGCCCCACACCCCAAACATATATATATAAACTCCGTGGTTGCACTAACCCAAATAAGGGGTACATTTCCCTAAAAAGTGAATAATTGCTGGTGCACAATTAGTAATCACACTGACAATGATTTCCTATTGAGAAAACTGTTCAAACATGCCAGTTGTTTTTTCTTTTAGTTTGTTTTGTTTTTATGCAGGCTACTGATGCTTGAGGAATTTCTCCTTGAGCATGTGTAGAGAAGTTATATTACGGTAACAAGTAGTCTATAGTGATAAGGTGCAAGCTATATTTTCAGACACCTCTGCAGTTCATGGGCATACTGTGAGTGCACTACAGTACACCTCAAAAATGCTTAATGGAATATAATATGGGTTTATTGTGACTATGTCTCATTTAATTAACAAGAGATCTATTATTCAAACATCCAAAGCCTTGGCAGACCAATGCTCAAGACAGTCATATATATATATATATATATATATATATATATATATGTGTGTGTGTGTGTGTGTGTGTGTGTGTGTGTGTGTGTGTGTGTGTGTTTGCAGTGGGGGCAAGCACTTAACCCCACACCCCACACCTCAACATGGGGAAAAGCTTCCATTCCCATGAATTACACATATACATATATCAGATATCACACACGTGTGGATAAGAGGGAGAAAGAGATCAAAATGCAACACTCATCTTCCTCACTCTTCTCTGCGTTTAACCACTGTCAGATATCAATAGTTTTCCAGTACTGAAATTCTGAACACTGATAAACTTGCCACAAGAAGAAAATAGGCTTCCTATATAATGCAAAACTGCATATGTAAAGCCGGGTTGCTCTCAGTGGATATAGCCAAAGGGAATTGAAAGTCACTTGCACCTCCAGTGATGCCATAATTAAGTTTTCTCTTTAAATGAGGAAAGTATTTTAATAAAAAGGAAACAAGACACAACTTGGAAGAATATAGATGTCTGCATGGGTAGATGTACAGCTTTTCATATGCATGAAAAATGATTGCATCTGCCTCAGGTTCTTTTACTCAGATGTAACGCATTGCACTGTATTCTTATATATAGTAAGCAAATGATGCTACCTGGTTACTAGGTGATTTGTGGTTTGAATAAAGTTTGACTGAAAATCATTTCCACAAGTAATGTTCCTTTAAAAAGCAGTTCACTTCATTTATACTACTAGTGAAAATATAGTTAACATTTGAGATTCATGTTTGTGCAGTCCTTTCTTGTACTAAAGAGAAGGTAAAAATGCCAAAGACAGCAAAACAGTTCTTAACTATATTTTGGAAATAATATGATTTGGGAGATACTAATAATTGTTGTAAGAGGTTAAAATTCCCATACAATTTATTTCTAAAATGAATTTTGAGTATGTAAGCATTGTGAAAGAGTATTTTCATTTTATGGCTTTGTTTATAACAACAATTACCCATTCTTTAACCAGGTAAGAAAAGTCCAGGTCTACTTCTAAAGCCCAACTCTCAGATAAACAACTTTCAAAACCCTGAGATGAAAATCATGAGAGTGCAGAAACCCAAATGGCGATGTTTACCAGGGTAATTTAATACATGGCCAGCTGTAAATGAAACACACACAGAGGTTAGTAAAGCCCACCTAGGTGGGGTGGCTATGCCCTCCACACCACCCCTAACTAAATATACCAAATCCAGGATCACACTACAGTGGAGACCAGGGCATGTTGGCCATGCATTACTTACCCTGGTAAACACTGCCGTTCAGGTTTCTGAACTTTCATGATTTTCATCTTGGGATTTTGAAAGTTAGTTAAATGAGAGTTGGGCTTTAGAAGTAGACCCAAAACATCCATATGTACATAAAGTCTCAAATGCTGTCATGTATTTTCATCAAGAGGCCACGGACACAAACCTTCATGGATCCTTACAGACTTTCCATGAGATCCTGCGCTGAGGTGAGCAAATTCAAAATCGTTTAAGTTTTATTTGTTTTCCCTCTGATGGAGTACTTGTAGAGAGACTGTGTTATGTGTTTTCTAACATTGGAATGGGAGAAAATAGGACAGTTGGAAACACAGAAGAGAGCAGACAGGGGAAACATAACAGGAACATATTAAAAGGATTGTATAGGAAGGTGGGAGAGAACAGGTAATATATTTTTGTTGGGGCTAGACCCCCATTTTCCATTTTTTTTGAAAAAATAAAACACAGACAAGACAAACAGGAACACTATGGAAACTAACAGTCAGAGAAGGAGGCCAAACATACAGATGGCAGACAGAGATAAAAAGATGGGTGGTAAAGGTCATGAATCAGTATTTATCTTGGTCTAGAGGGGCTCAGATATCATCCTATTCTGATGTACCTAGACAGGGTGACCCCAATGGTGACTGGCAAGGTTGATGCCTCCAGTGACTCAATCAAAAGATTCAACAAGGACTGCAAGTCTTATACCTGCTGGAGGAGAGATTGATTTGGGCCCCAGCACCTCTCAGCTGCAGCCTCTATCAAGTCTTGAAGACCATGGCCCTGGCTTGCTAGGCTGCCACATATCAGGATTCTTACAGGGACAGGGTCACTGCCCCCACCCTGTGAAACAGTCCTCAGGCAGGCAGACAGAGAAAGATGTGGTGATCTTTCTCTCTCACCTGGGATGCTCATGGCCAAGTTGCCTTAGTCACGTCTGTCCTGTAGAAAAAAAATGCAAAAGCGAAAAAAAAAAAGAAAGAAAGAAAAAAAGAGAGGGGAAAAAGTACAAAAAGAGAGAGGGAGAGAAGGACCCAAAAGTATTAAGCAGCAAATGTCTTTATTTCAAAGACATAAAAATGAGAGAAGTAACCAATTATATATCTTGCAGTTAGTAATATGAGTGAATAATGAAAAGTACTAGTTGAGATTTAGTTCTGCTTTCATGGGTATTACTGGATTTGCTGTACTATGACTGAATAACTGTATTAATTTATGTGATGAAATGCTGGAAACCATCAGCAATTAATTAATGTAACAGTAAATATTGACAAGTATTGCCTGAGGGTAGGGTATGCTTTCATTTCAAAAACAGTCATTACTTAGTGATGACGTAAATATGACAGCCTGAGACATTAAAAGTTCTTGTGTAATTATGCAGTCTCATTTTACTTTTATGTTTTATCTTTTATATGTGTGTGTGTGTGTATATATATATATATATATATATATATATATATATATATATATTGAGAGATAGAGAGTCACAGGTTTACATATATATATATATATATATATATATATATATATATATATATATATATACACACCCGTGACACACTCTCTCTATCTCTCTCTCTCTCTCTATAGATATATATATATATATATATATATATATATATATATATATATATATGTATGTGTGTGTGTAATCAGTAAGGTATGGGAGTAAAATCACCTGGAAAATACTTGGGCTTCATTACAGTAGATCCAATATTTACTGTTTCAGTGTTATAATTAAGTCTGAGTTTCATTTTCTACATTTTTAAATTCTTGGTTAATTCTACAGATACTGTTAGGCACTACATATATAGAATTTGTATAATGACTGATATTAAAGTCTTATGAGTATACCTCAGTAGGTGGCATACTTCGGTATGAAACATTTATGCCTCTTTTAGTTTATACTGTCATGACAGTGAAGTATGATTCTTGTATTTGAACCAGAGAAGGACATTATTAAAATCTTACATCAACACCAATGTGACTGCAGAGACTGTAAAAGACATTGCTGATTTTGGGATTGTGTTTGCTGTTGGCTTGACCAGGAGGTGTTTTGTGGAGAGAAATAGTGATCACTCAGACGACCAGGCAGACAAGTCTACATATCAACTAATAGGATAGCTGCTTGTAGGCTGCATGGCCACTTCCGTTAAAAGGAGTGGATTCCTGACCTCTGGCACTAGGGAGGTTCTAAAGAGAAGTCGCTGTGTTGCTATGGGCAAGGATAAAGACAGTCTGAAAGATATCATCCCTTGGAAGCAGAGTTAATACATGCCAGAAAAAGTGCCTAAGGCCTGATTTCTGAAGGTTAGAGAGAAGTTTTTACTGACTCTGATTACTGTAAACATTCAAAAAGTGCTTGTTACCACCTGGCATTTATTACAGTGCTGAGTTCAGAGAGAAAGCTCCAGTTGCCATTGTGGATTACCTACTTAATAAATCTAGTGTAGTTTATTCAAGCTCAAATTCATTTGGGTGTTTGCCAAGCATCATGACAGTGAAAAAATATATAAAACAAATAAAGGCTGAGTAAAAAAATGATTAATGACATGCAACAAGAAAAATCAGTTTGTTTCAAATGTCCCAGAAAAGGGAACATTTCAATATACTGCATAGTTACTGACAAAAATATTGTATCTCTAAAGATATTTAATGATAGATGTATCTGAAAGCATATTATGGAATATAATAGTGCTAAATATGTAAGTACTAGAACTGCAGAGTATATGCTTTAGCTACTTAATGTTAGTAAACTTTTTGAGGGAAAAGGATGTAAACATTGTTGGACTCAGGGAGCATGACTATTTTGGTTTGATCAAAATATGTTTGTTTAGTGTAAAACAACCAGTAAATAGAAAATTGCATTAACATGCACATGGAGACAAAAAGGTTCACCCTTCAACACAGACAGATATAGAACCCTTTTATGGAAAGTGTTATACTGACTACCTCAAGCAACTAACTTAACATGGGATATGAGAATAGATCAAGTTCAAACAGCTGTGTAAATTATGAGGTGTGGAACCAGATATACTTCCAGAAATACACAGCGCCAGTAAAGATAAAGGTGTAGATCTACAAAACTGAAAGGGGACTAAGATTTTGGCTGTGGGTAGAAGGGCTAGAAAACTCTGATACCAAAACTTGCCAAGTACTGCAGTGTTAAAGTAATAAAACAGTTCAATGCAGAGACTGGCAGAGAAGGGCCTGTAGTTATGACTACACCTAGAGAAGTATTGAGGATGAGAAGTATGAATCTCATATTATAGGATCATAGGAGTTTACTAGGCTAATGGCACTAGAGCCCATATAAGCCTAGACAAGTACAACCCCTGTTCCCAAGAATATCAAAGTATTAAGTGGACCTAAGTCAACAATTACTGCCGCTGTCCAAGAGGGACACAGGTGAAACTCCCGGGGTGAACTTGTGGTTTCCTATCCAATCATCCAAATTACACTTCAATAGTGTCAGCGAGGTGGTCTACTTCACCTGAATTGAAAGTTTGCTGCAGAAGAGTGGTAGCCTCTGTGAGACATATCTGTGTCTCCAGCAAGTCCTGTTGATGTCACATACTAGGTTGAGTTCCCTATAATGAGTGCATCTTTTACCATTAATTTATGAATGTGCAGCATTTCCATTAGAGAAGGATCTGAGATTGCTTTATATGCAAAGCAGAGGTCACCTATTGGCCTGATGAGTGAGGAATACAAGGGGGTTATAACCTCTTTTGTTCTGGATGCAATGCCCCTACTTAAGAGGTGGGTGATGTAGAAATCCTTTCTTGCCACTGTGGAGATTTGTTTGTCAAAGGAAAGGTTATTGTCAACCTATATTCCCAAATCTCTCACCACTAATTGCATGCTTAAGGTGTTGTTATTAATATAGTAATCTGCAGGGACATCACCCTTGCTGAAGAAAATGATAATGCATTTTTTTACATTGAGTTTCAGCCCAGGACTTTGGCACCAGTTGTTTGTCTATGTAAGTCCTTCTTGTAGGATGTTGACATCATCTGGAGACTCGATGACTGCACCCAGTTTGCAATCATCAGCAAACATTGTCAGCCATAGGCCTTTTCATTTTAGCCTGTACATCTGAGAAGTAGATTCCAAACAATAGTGGCCCCAGCATAGATCCTTGTGGAACACCACTGGTTACTGGTCTGCTGGTGGAGGTAGAGCCACCTATTTTGGCTGTGTGCATTTTATTGCTGAGCCAGTTTGCAACCCACCTGACAATGAATGGGTTGATCTCCAGCTGGATGAGTTTATCAATGATGCTTGAGTGGAGAATAGTGTCAAAGGCCTTGGCCATGTACAGGAAGGCTGTATGCATGGATTTGCCTTTATCCAGGGCTTTGGTGACTGTCTCAAAGAAGTCCACCAAGTTCAATAGGCAGGATCTTCCTTTTATGAAGCCAAACATGGTCAGGTCAAGCATTTGGAGGTCTCCTATATTTTTGTTGATAAGCTCCATGATTATTTTTTCCATAGCCTTGCAGATTAGACTGGTGAGGCTTATGGGTCTTAGTTCGCAGGATCTGTGGGGCCACCTCCTTAATGTAACAGGATTACGATTGCTGTTTTCTATTCAGCAGGTATAAAACCACTGCTTAAATTGTAGTTAAAAAGAGTACCCAGTGGTACAGCTAGTTCCTGTTTTAATCCATTTAGAATATGGCCTGGAATATTATCAGATCCCATAGAGGCTGTGTTTTTGGCTTTGGAGAGAGCATTTATAACCTGTTCTTTGGAGATAATAGGTAAAGGGCAGATGGTAGAGATGCTTTGGGGGATATTTGGGGGGATGGGGGGTTCACTGAACTTGTCAGCTAAAAGGTTGGCTATTTCTGTGGTTTCAGTATATGTGGTGCCATTAACAACCAGTTCTGTGCAGATCTGGGTTTCTCCTTTAAGGTTTCTGACATAGCTAAAGAAGGCCTTATGGTTTTCCTTAGTGAATGTGGCTAATTTAGATTCATAGTTAATGTTAGAATGCCTTAAGAGGTGTCTTATTTGCTTGTTTAAGCCAAGGAGGGAATGCTTCCAATTTACAGACCATTCTTTCCTGCTCTTGGACAGCAATTTCTTTCTTTTGTTGTTTAACGGGTTAGTGGGGGATGTCCACCAGGCAGGCTTGTTCTTTCTTGAAGATCTTGTTTTGATCCTATCAGGTATGACTGAGTCAATATATTTGTATAGGTGCGTATACAAGGCACTGGTGTAAATCCCAGTATAGGTGAACATGTCAGCAGTGAGAGCAGGGGCTATGAAGCTATTACTGCTATTACATATTAGGTTGTAATTGGCTTTGAGAAGTTTTTAGTCTAGTTGCTGCTAATGGGGGAGGAGGTCAGATGTTATTGCTACTTCTAATGAGACTGATTTATGCTCAGACTTCAATAGGAAGGGCTGCACATATGGGGTGGTACAACGATCACCCATATTAGTGAGCACCAGAGCCAGAATGTTTGGGCCCCTTGTGTGGGTGTCAACTAACTGGTCAAGGGCATTGGAGTTGATGAAGACCAAGAACCTTTGGGCAAGTATGTTAATACATGTATAATTTACCCAGTCTATGGATGGGTAGTTAAAGTCACCTAAAACCAGGGTGTTTGGTTGTATCTTGAGAGATTCAAGTAGATCCAAGTATGCAGTGAGGGTATCCTGGTTCATGCATGGAGTCCTATAACTGGCAATAACTTGGAGAGGGGTCTTATCTAGAGTAAATTGGAACTGGATTAGTTCAAGGAAATCATTTTGTTTAACCAATCTAGAGGTGTATTTATATTTGATGAATATTGATAGTCCACTGCTTTAGTTCTCACACTTTCAGTTTGTGGTCTGAATGTGTGGAAGGCATTATAATGTAGTATGGTCAGGGTGCTTCCTGTGGCCTTAAACCAAGTCTCTGTGACTGCACTGATTTCAGCATCTACTAAGGTGAGGACTGCTTCCAGTGAGTGCACTTTTAGGTTTAGCCTCCTAGCATTTAGCAGTATAACTTTGAGGTTGCTTTTTGAAGATATTTTTTTTTCGGGAATTTTGTTGTTGTGACATTGCTTGAATAGGCACTATGGAGAAAGCAAGAGCCTTAGCCACTAACCGAAATCCCAGAGGTGACAGATGAAGATCATCTCTGGCAAAGCAGCATGGTCCATCTAGCATGTCTTCCCAAGCTGACAGGTACTGTATCCCCTTAGAGTGACACCAGAAACTAAGCCAATTGTTGAAGTCAATCATTCTTTATTTATATTGTGGTATCATCTTAGGTGAAGATAGTATGCTGCTCAAGGCTAGGGACATACCTGCCTGAGACACATATTCAGAGAGCTCAGTCATGTCTATTATAGTCAAGTGAGGTACATTCACACTCACAAGAACTATGATCTGGTGGATCCTGTCACCCAACAGACAGCTGACCATAACCTTCTCCTTGTCTAGCCTGATAAGTGGGACATCTGTGGTTTAGATGTGCTTTGGTTTAGGGTCTTGTTTAGTGAGACACTTGTGCTTGTGGTTTTATGTGTATTGAGTACTGTAGGTACTGTATTAGGTGTAGCATGTTTGTGTTTCGGAGGTCTCGGGTGTTTAAGTAAATTTCTGGTGAGTACCTCTTGTGTATGATGGTTTATATGTTGAGAGCATGGTTTGTGCAGGAGGAGTAGTATGTGGGCTGACAACCTGTTCAGTGTCACTGTTCTGTGAGCAAGACAGCAAGGATTCCAAATTGTTAGTGTATATGCATCTCTAATAAATTAAGCTTGAGTGGTTTAGGAGTAGTGGGTTGTCAGTGTATATGAGGCAATTGCTACACTGCCTAAGGATACCCATGTCAATCAGGCTGGCAGGAGAAATGGAGGACAACTGACCATCCATAATATGAGGTGTAAACTTGCTTACTTTATTGAGGAAGGATGTGGTTTAATTGGGGGCTTAATGCTGGGTCTATATTATTGGGGCTCTCAAGGGATATGAGACTATTAGGGATTAAGAGATTTCAGTTAAATTGGCAAATTCTGTAGAAAGCCCAGCTGAGGTGCTCTCCAAGCAGCTAAGTGCAATTAAAGGGACTCCTCGGTTGGAGCCTGGGCAGCTTCTAAGGGAAAAATAAATGTAAGTAAGCATTTCCGTCTATAACCGCCAATGGTTACCTCCACTGCACCATGCTGTGCAGAGGTGTGCTACATGCAAACAGACACCTCGGATTGCTTAGATGAAGATAGTAGAGCAGGGGCTGGTCACCAAACTCTGTGAAGCTGTATTAAAACAGGTGCAAACCCATGCAAACATGAACCTTATGTAGCAACTGTGAGAACTCTTTTTTAAAACAAGTTAAGCAATTTTCAAACAAGCTAGCCAAAGGAAATGATCAATACTGAGCCTTATTTCAACAATCGTACACTCAGATGGGTCCTTTGCTACACTCTTCTACCACAAGGGTGCAGGGGACACTCTTAATGTAAGATGGCTGGTTTAGTGCTGAGATAATGCCAAGCAGTCTAGATTCGGCAAATCTGAATCTACAAAATACAAGGTGCAGGAAAAATAGCCTCAAACAGCAAACAGTTGAAACAGTGAAACAGCAAAACAGTTGAAACAGCTAAAATTAGTTAAAAGTAAGTGGAACTTCATTAATGCATAGTTTAAAACTGCAGTACAGTGAATAAAAATACTTATTTTTTTCTGTAGATTTCAAAGGATGCCTTGGATTTCATTTGTATTCACTCCAACGATCAGAGAGAAAGCACACCAGTTCAAGAGCAGATCATGTAAACTGAGCACAGACCCTTGCAAACATGCTGCCTAAATACAAGCTAAGTTAAGCAATTTTCAAATAAGCTGGCCAATGGGAATGCTCAGTACTGAGCCTTATTCCATCAAACTCCAACTCAGATGGGTTCTTTGCTGCACTCTACTGCCACAAGGGTGCAATGGCCATCTTAATGTAAGATGGCTGGTTTTAGTGCTCAGATAATGCCAGACAGTCTACATTCAGCAAATCTGAATCTAGCCTATACTATAAAATAAATAGATACTAGAAAATACAAGGTGCAGAAAAAATAGTCTCAAACAGCAGCTGAAACAGTGAAACAGCAAAACAGTTAAAACAGCTAAAAATGGTTAAAAGTAGCCAGCAATTCAGTAACACACAGCTTAAAAGAGCACTACAGTGAAGAAAAATACTTATTTTTCTGTAGATTTCAAAGGATGCCTTGGATTTCATTTGGATTCACTCCAGAGATTAGAGAGAAAGCACAATAATCCTAGAGCAGCTCCTGTAAAGTGAGCCAGTATTGAAGGATAAGGGCAACTATCAGTAGCACTGGTGGAAGAAAATTATCTATAACTTAATTTTTATAGTGGATGAAATCGATGAAGACAAAGAAAAAATCAGTATGTGTATTTGTAGAAGAAGAAGAGGCCATAGCCTCCATTTCACATCAGAAGGCTGATAAAAATAATGCAAATCTGGCTGACCTCCAGAAAAGCCATATCAACATCTAAAAGATCTGGTGAGAAGACAATACTTGAGCTTGAGAGAACAGAGTAAGAGCAAACGAAGCAATAAAGGCACAGAACAGCCCCACTTCATACTCAAACTTTGAAATAAGGCACGACCTGCTGTGCAGGGTATACAAACACAAAGAACAGATACTAAGGCATTTATTAGATCCAAGGACTTATAGAACACTTGTGATGAAATAGGTACATATCTTCATCATGAGTGGTCATTTAGTAACATATGGCAAAAATTAGGATTTTAGCTTGATTTTACTGGCCCAATGTTATGAAGTAGATAGAAAACTTTTCTCTGCAAATTGCCCAAAAGGTTAAAGGGCAGCACTCAACCTAGGGCTTAATAAGCTTTTGATAGCCTTACCTATTGTGGAAGCTCATTTAAAGGAATTGAAATGGCCATTGTAGGTCACTTCAAGTATGGGCTATCAGTTTATCCTGGTAGTCACTGCTTATGCATTAACATTTTCTGATGATTATGCAATAAAATTACCTGAAGTGTACCCCTATGAAGAGTTAATACAAATTCCATAAAAAAATAACAAGGACTGCTCTTTCTAAAGAGGGAGGTTCCCAAGAAATTCTTACTGGCCACTCCTTTCATTTCCAGAGTAATGCATGAACTTGTCAAGCTGGCCTCAGACAGAAGGACAAGCTGACCACTTTAATAAAACTTTAAAAATCGTTGTTACAGAAGGCTGTGTGACTGGATGGGAGAAGCTGCAACCAAATACTTCCATATCCTGTTTTTTGTACCTGAAGCCTCAAATGGTTTTACACTATTTGAACTACTGCATGACGGACATCACTGAGGCTTGCTAGATATAGCAAAAGAAACATGAAAGGTGTGAAAACGTCTGCAGCAGTTCATTCATCTACACAGCAGATTATACACTATAATGCCTACAGTAAAAGATATGCAGAGAGCAAAGAAGAAACAACAGTTAGCATATAACAAAATGTTTGTCACCAGAGCCAGATCCAGCACTAAGTGACTTAGGCACTAGTGAGACCCCCATTAGCCAGGGGGGCCCACTGGTCAGGGGACTGCCACAAAACTTGCATTTCTGTTTTAAGGAAGTACACTGTGTGTGTTACATTTCTTCTTTGAGGATGCATGCAGAGTGCATTCTTAGTAGCTTCTGTATATGTACTTCACATGCACATTTAAATATTACAACAGAGCACACTATTTTTAAGAGAAGAGCATTAATTTTATTATGGAGAATTGCTATTGCCATTCTGGACAAATGTAGGGAATGAGTCATCACAGAGGTAGAGCTGTGTGTGTGTGTGTGTGTGTGTGTGTGTGTGTGTGTGTGTGTGTGTGTGTGTGTGAAATGCACTAGTTAGAGATGGCAGGTTGGTTAACTCATTTAGACTCCAACCCAGTAGCTTGAATACAGGATGCTAAAGCCAAAACCCTTTACACCAACTGCCAAACTGTCATGAACAAGTGCATTTCAAGGGCTGTTGAGTGTCTGTGCAAAGAATACTGAGTTTGTGTGCATTTTCAAGGCACTTTAACTTTCTGTGCATTTTCAAGGAATGCTGAATTTCAAGGAAAGAGAAGTTTACTGTTTCTCATACTAGGTTCTGTTTTCAATATGTGCTTCACTTAGTAAATGGCCATCATCAGTGTTTGTGCTATAAACTTTAAAAGCCATGTTAGTAGTGCAATGGGTAGCATATTGCCTTTACTGTAAAAGACTGTAGGTTCTACTCCTACACTGTGTAGATGAAGTGCTGGAATTGCAGGGCTCCTTAAAGGCCAATTTGGATGCTGCACTCCTGAGTGTGTTCTCCTCTCTAAGAGATGCTTAGTGACTATAAGCTGTTTGACAACCATTCCCTATTGCATAATTACCACCTTACAATGTTTTTGTTTTTAATGTAGCATGGACAGTTTATTTTTAAGGGGCAGCAGGCACTGAGTTTGTACTTGAAACTCACATTCATTGAAATGGCATTGAAACCCACATTCAAAGAAAATGCATCTGGTGGATTAAGTTTACCTTTGGGCTGTTTTCAAACCATAAGCCTCTTGCACACAGTTGTGGACCATGTATACATGCATATGCTCTTTGATGCACCATCCTGATTCGATTAAATTATATTCCTTATATAATACAGCAACACTTGTTTGAATGTGTTTTAAATTTGTAGGACTGATTTTTTTCCAGTAAGCAATGAAACCAATAATGACAACAGAACATTTCAACCACAAAAGGCCACTCAAATGTCTGTCATTACAATCCACTAATACTAGTCAATATGCAAAATCTCAGCAGAAGTAAAATTCATCTGAATAATTCCACATTAAAAAGATCTATAATTAATGAAGAGGTTGCTGCTGGCTAACAACTTTACATTCTGGTGTTTCAAGGGCAGAGAAGCTAACTGTTCACGGTAAGTTTATTTTCATTGTGAGGCTATTGTTTTGTTTAGCAAATGGCTTTCAGTTTTTGTGCTATAAAATTTGAGATAAAAGTTTTAAATATCTCTAATCATTGCAGAAGTAAAAAAGAAGACAGCATGCACACTGCAGATTTGAACACTGTTTATAGCAACTGAAAAGAAATAGCCAAGAAATGGGACCCTGGAATGGCTGGGAGGTGCTGCTGGGGGATGCCCTTGAACTATTACTCTGTGTAGGGCCCCATTTGACCATGATTTGGCTCTGGTTTTTACAGATAATTCAAATCAAGAAATAAAGTACTTGTGTAAGTACCAGCTGCTGAAAATATGTTCCTTGAAAAGTGGCAATGACCACTTGAAACTTTAGAACAGTAAGTTAAATAAAATATAGGGTTAAACAGCTAGGAAAAGGAAAGCAAAACAGTTGTTCTATATAAATGTTATGAAGCCTTGGAGAGAAACTAAGGTTCCTTTAGTAAGTATGTTTGTAGAGTGGGTCAAAGGCCACATAACATGCCCTGAAGCCAGAATAGATGAGAGGCTATCAAAGTCTCAAAAAAAGTAGTGGAATTTATTCTCAGGAATAGACACATATTTTCAAAGTTACCTGGCAGAAGTAGTTTAATCCAGCATTTCAGAAAAACTGTGAGTGATAAGAAAAAAAATTTAAAACCATTTCAAAAAACAGTCTCAGTTCCAAGTAAGTGGTCAAACCTGGGGTCACCGAAGTATCACAAAATGAGTGGAAAGCCTCATTGCCCTGGTTTCCAAGTCCCATAGGCCATTAACACCTTCAGAAAATTAAATAGCAATAATACATGTGATTCATATCCCATGTTCTGAGAAGATGAGATGATTGAAAAATTGGGCAAGGCTAGGCTTCTGTTCAGTTACCAGCGGTTACTGGCAAATTCCACTATATACAGAAAGTAAGGTGTTTTCCATGTCAGATGAACTCATCCATTATGAAGTCCTGCCTTTTGGTCTCCATGGAGTGTCTACAAAATTCCAGAGTCTACTAGAAAAAAAAATTCTTAAACATCATACAAGATGTGCAGTAGGTAGTGAATGGAGATGGGATTCAGGGAATGGGTGGCTGTCCTCTATGAGATTGAACGTTCTTAATGTAATTGATAAAAACTGGAATTAAGGATTTAGGGAATGGGTGGCTGCCCTCTATGAGATTGAACGTTCTTAATATCATTGATAAAAACTGGAATTAAGACATCTGAACATGCAGAAGACCAAACACCCTAAACATTAAACAAGCAAAAATCGAAAAGTATTTCCTCTCCTGATGTTCACACCCCCCCCCCTACATTAGCACTAGCCTTAAATTTGTCTCACTGCCCCTCCACACACAACAATGCACTCATGCCCTCCATTCCCACTCATCTTTCAGGACGAAACAGTCCCAGGTCATTTTGAATGGTCGACTATCAGTACATTCTATATTAAGCACCACCTCTATCACTCAGCAACCAAACTGATATTTGATTAGATCAAGGGAAACTGAATGGGCATATATAGGGTATGGTTAGCACATATGAGTAAAGATGGGTGGGGGTACTTCTTCCCTGCAACACCTTACGCATGTCTGCCAACCTTAATCCTATTACTGCTCTCTTACCCCAACCCTGCACATTACCTCTTACCCCAACCCTGCAATTCAGGAATTGATTTGGCAACTGAGGTTGAATTCTTACAGAGCTCCAGGTCTTAATGACAAGGTTTCTCTTTCATGCATACTGAAATTAAGAAGTCTATTGAGATAGAGCAATGGCCATCTGATGTTTGTGTTGATGGTAGTTGCACATACATTGGCGTGTACTTATTTCCATTTGTCTACATGTTCGTATGAGATTTAAGCAAGCATTATATTAACACCATGTTTTTATAAATCTTGAAATGTGAATGTTGGGGTAACATTTCATGATTGTTTGATTTTTTACTGGATTAGGTTTATTTTATATTAGTCTAAGTAGGATTTTTACATGTCCAGCATTTGAGGATGTTGATTTTTAGTTAGTAGGTAATATTTGATTGATCATGTATAAAAGTTTTTTTATTTTTAACTTGCAGTTTAGTTATTTATGGTATAGTCTCTTTAAATGTTAATTAGTTTTAACATGTGCTTGTAAAGGGAGATGTATATATGTGTGTGTGTGTGTGTGTGTGTGTGTGTGTGTGTGTGTGTGTGTGTGTGTGTGTGTGTGTGTGTGTGTGTGTGTGTGTGTGTGTGTGTGTGTGTGTGTGTGTGTGTGTGTGTGTTGGTTGTTTGCTCTGTTTGCTCTGTTTGTCTGAAGAAGTTCGGCTATCAGTTGAAAGAAAAGCTTTGTGGAAATAAATTGTTGCTTAACAAGTTTGACTTCAGTTCTGCTCTTTCCTGGAGTTCCTTTGGAGATTTCTTGGTGTGTGTTCCAGTGTGCCTTGTGGATTTAATTGGAGTTTCTTTGGTATACCTAGTTTGTGCACTTTGCTGTAGCAAAGATTAGATTCAGACCTGCTGAATCGAGTTCTGTTTGTATAACTCGAGCACTAAACCAGACCATCTTTTATTGGAGAGAGATCCCCTGCACCCTAGTGGCAGGGGTGTGCAGTTAGAACTCATCTGATTGATAGTTGCTGGAACAGGGCTCAGTTTTGAGCTTTTTGTTGATTAATTTGTTTAAATCAGTTTGCTCTCATTTGCTACATAAACAAATGCAAGCCATCTGCTGATCTTTGCAAAACATAAGTAGATTTTTTCACTGTGTATTGTACTTTTGAACTGCATTGTTACCATATCACTGCTTATTTGAACTGTTTTTTTGTTCTGAAATTGTTGCACCTTGTTTGCTGTAGTATAGACTAGATTCAGACCTGATGAATATAGTTCTGTTTTTTTAACTTGAGCCCTAAACCATGCCATTTTTGTTGGAGAGGGTTCCCCTGCACCCTAGTGGTAGGAGTCTGCAGTTAGAACTCCTCTAATTGGGGGTTGCTGGAACAGGGCTCAGTTCTGAGATTTTTATTGGTTACTTTGTTTAGATCAGTTTGTGCTCATTTGCTACATAGCTACAGTGTTCAAGCATCATGCACTACTTTGCAGTGGTGTGCTCTGTTGGTGGTTATAAACACAAACACTTTTGCCTGCAAATTTTCCCTTAGTACTCTGTTGGTGCTCCATCAGTGAGTTCTCAGGATTGTCCCTCACTGACAGAATATTTTCAGTGAAGCTCCTGAGGTGTCAACACAGAGCCTACCCACAAGGCCCTTTGTATTTTTTGTCCACTTCTGATGTCTTTTACTTTATCTAGTCCTTCTTGTCCTCTCCCTGTTTTTTGACCACACAACATACCTAGCATTATGGACAATTTTCCATAGTTTCTCTAGCCAGCCTAGTCGACATGGGCATCCTGAGGCAATTTAGCAATTGCCTCATGTACAGTGACAACCCACTTCTTCTAGTTCACACAAATTCATTATGTGAGAAATGCATCTATATCAAGAACCTAGAATCCAAGCTCTCTTGCTCACCAGTCAGTCCATCTGATACTAAGCAGGTTGTCTGCATGCAAACCTCACCTCCTGCACCTACTAAACCAACAAGACAAAAACCTACATATGTGGAGGCCCTTACAAGAAGCTTACCTAAATATCCGAGACCTCCCAAATGTAAGCACAAGCATGGGTCACATAATAAATCCTTTGCAGAAAACAGTGCACATAATATATCACGCACTAGTGTCTCACCAGTAAAACCCCTAAGGCATAACAGAAAAACAAACATCTTAGTCATATGTGACTCAAATTGTGAGACACACACATGTCCCTCTCACCAGGTTGGATAAGGAAAAGGTCAGTCAACTGTCTGTCAGGTGCCAGGATCCACAACATTACACACACACTCATGTCCTCCAACAACAAGCACTGTTATGACTCTGCCATAGTCCATGTTGGTATGAACAACTTGAGACATACCTCACTGGACTATATGAAGAGACATGACTGAGCTCTTGGATTATGTGTCTCAGGCAGGTATATCCCTAGCCTTAAGGAGCATTTTACCTTCACCTAGGATGATACCTCAATACAAACAAAAAAAAAATGACTGACTTCAACAATTGGCTTAGTTTATGTTGTCATTCTAAAGGGATCCAGTATCTGTCAGCTTGGGATGACATGGTCTACAGACCTTGATGCTTTGCCATAGATGGTCTTCATCTGTCACCCCTGGGATTTTGGTTACTGACTAAGCCTCTTGCCATCCCCATAGTGCCTATTTAGGCAATGTCACAAGAAGAAAATTCCCAATGTAAAAATACCCTCTAAAAGAACCTCAAGGTTATGCTGCTAAATGCTAGGAGTCTAAACCAGAAACTGCACTCACTGGAAGCAGTCCTCAACCTGGAAGATTGTGACATTTTTACAGTCACTGAGACCTGGTTTAAGGATGCGGACAGCACACCGGCTGTACTAGGTTATATTTCCTTCCATACATTCAGAAAACAAACTGAAGGCATTAGAACTAAAGGAGGCAGTGTATAAATATTTATTAAGGATAAATACACATCTTTGGTTAAACAGCATGATTCACTTGAATTATTTACATGCAATTGACTGTAGGCAAGACCCCTCTTCAGGTCATTTCCAGCTATAGGACTCCTGAATGAACCAGGACATCCACTCAGCCTACTTGGATCTACTTCAGTCGATCAAGTTACAGCCAAACACTCTGGTTTTGAGTGACTTTAATTACCTGTCCCTAGACTGGCTAAATTATATGTGTTCTAACTCACTTGCCCAAAGGTTACTGGACTTCATTAACTCCAAAGCCCTGGACCAGCTGGTTGACACACTCACAAGGGGCTGAAACATCCTGCACCAACATGGGAGACTGCTGCTCCACCCCCAGTGTGTGGCCATCCCTGGTGAGATATGACCTCATATCAGTCTCGCTAGAAGTGACTATAACACAATACCCCCCCACCCCAGCAACAACTAGACTAAAATACTTTTCCAAGACCAATTACAACCTCTTATGTGATGGCATAAATAGCTTCATAGCTCATTCCCTACTATTAGAACAGGAACCTATGCTGTGTTATACACCAATGCTTTATACAAGCACCTGTACAGTTGTATTGACTGCTGTACCTGATAGAACCAAAGCAGGATCTTCAAGGAAAAATAAACCTGCCTGATGGACAGCTGCCATTAATAGGCTATACAATAGGAGAAAGAAATTGCTAAGAGCAGGAAGGAATGGTCTCAAAACTGGAAACACTCCCTCCTCAACTTAAACAAGCAAGTAATACTCTTAGTGAAGTCCTCCAAAGCTAACTATGAATCCAAGTTAGCTTCCCTGACTAAGGATAAGCACAAGGCATTCTTTAGTTACATCAGTAACCTCAAAGGTAAGGCCCAGATTTGTGTTGAACTCATAGTTAATGGTACTATATATATAGAACCTGTGAATATAACAAAACTGTTGGCTGACAGGTTCACTGAAAACTTCACTCCCCTGTTCCCACCACATATAACCCCAAAGCATCCTAAACACCTGTCCCCTGCCTAGTATTTCTGAGAAGCAGGTCCTAAATGCCTTCTCTAAGGCCAAACACACAGCCTCTATGGGACCAGACAACATCCCTGGCTGGGTTCTACATGGGTTAAAACCGGAATTAGTATCACCATTGAGCATGCTTTTCAATCACAGCCTAAGCATGGGCTTCATCCCAGCAGAACGGAAAACAGCTACCATCATCCATTTGCACAAAGGGATGCATCCATGGACCCTGGGAAGTGTAGACCCATTAGTCTGACCAGCCTTATCTGAAAGGCCATGGAAAAAATCATCATGGACCTTATTAATAAAGATATAGAAAATCTGCAAATACTTAACTGCACCAAGTTTGGCTTTGTTAAGGAAACCCTGCCTGTTAAACTTGGTGGACTTCTTTGAGACAGTCACCAAAGCCCTAGAGAGGGCAAATTTGTGCATACAGCCTACCTTGACTTAGCCAAAGCCTTTGACACAATCCACTACTCAGACTTCATTGACAAACTCACCCAGATTGGTATCAACCCAGATATTGTCAGGTGGGTTGGAAACTAGATCGCTGATAGAAATCATATGGAAATAGGGGACTCCAGCTCCTCCAGCAGACCAGTAGCAAGGGGTGCTCCACAGGGGTTGGTTGCTGGACCCCTACTGTTCAGATTCCATTTCTCTGAAGTACATGCTAAAACTAAAGGACTGTGACCGACAAAGTTTGCTGATGACTGCAAACTGGGAGCAATCATTGAAACCCCTAGCAATGTCAACATCCTGCAAAAAGGTCTTACACAGACTAACGACTGGTGCCAAAGTCATGGTCTGAAACATAATGCAAAAATGTGCATTATCATCCCCTTCAACAAGGGTGATGTTCCTGCAAACTACCATATCGATAGCAAAACTCTAAGCACACAGTCAGTGATGAGAGATCTGGGCACACAGGTTGACAGCAACCTTAACTTTGATCACCATGTCTCCACAATGGTAAGAAGGGCATGTTATATTGCTCATCTCATAAGTAAGGCCATTGCCTCCAGAAAAAAAGATGTTATAACCCCCCTGCACTGTTCCCTCATCAGGCCAGTAATAGAATACAAAGATGACCTGTGTCTTGCATAGTGCAATCTCTGACCCAGCCTTGATGGAAATGCTGCACATTCACAAGTCAAATAGCACATGGGTTACTCACTCAAAGGACCTTAACCTGGTATGTAACATTAATAGAACTTGCTGGATAGACAGATTTGTCTCACAGAGGTTGTCCCACCTTTGGAGCAATCTTCCTATTCATGTCAAACAAAGCCCCTCATTGGCCCTATTTAAGAGCAATTTTGATGATTGGATGGGTAACTAGAAATTCATCCTGGAGGTTTCGCCTGTGTTCCTCTTGAACCAGACATCCTGGCATCGTTCCACCCGACGTTAGTTCCCATTGCATCTATCAAGTAGAGCAATTGGAGTGATCCTGGGGTGAACTTTCTATTTCCCATCCACTCATCAAGATTTCTCTTGAAGAGGGCCAGTGAGGTGCTCTGCTTGACATGTATTGGAAGTCTATTCCAGAGCATGGGCAGTCTCTGGATTATGAACCTGTCCTTCCAGCATATTCTGTTGATTGTGGTAATGAGGTTGAGGTCTCTGGAGCATGAGATTTGGAGGGATTGGGATTTCTATAGATATAGCATTTCTAACAGAGCTGGGTCAGACATGGCTTTGTAAGTCAAGCAGAGATAGCCTCTTAGTAGATGATATGAGACATAGAATAACTGGAGTTATTTGTGCTGTCCATGTAGGACATGTGTTTAAGGGCTATGATCCTCTTTGTGACGTACTTTTGTGGCCTTTCTAGCTGTTGCATGTGTCTAGTGAGGTACATGCCAAATGGGGCATTATACTCTATGAATGGCCTAATGAGGGAAGAGTAGAGAGAGATGATGACTTCTTTCTACCTGGATGCAAAACCCTTGGTAATGAGATATGCCACAGAAGGACTTTAAGACCAAAGTGGCAATGTGATGGTGGAAGGAGAGGTTGCTGTCAACCTGTGTCCCCAGAGCTCTTATAATGCATTCAGTGTTCAATGGGCTCCCATCGATGTGGTAATTAGTGGGAATTGAGTTTTTCCCAAAGGGGATGACGACGCATTTTTTGGCATTAAGCTTAAGGCCATGGTTTCAATACCAGTCATTGGTCTCAGTGAGGCCTTTCTGTAGGATGTCTACATAACTTGGGGAGGTAATAATGGCTCCCAGCTTGCAGTCGTCTATGAACTTGGTCAGCCAGAGTCCCTCCATGTTGGCCTGGACTTCTGAGAAGCAGATGCCAAAAAGGAGAGCACCCAGGACTGATCCCTGTGGGACTCCACTCATGACAGTCTGACTTGGAGTCTGCTACTTTCACATTGTGGGTTCTATCTGTGAGCCAATTTGCAACCCACCTAATGATATAGGGGTTGATGCCTAGTTTGGTGAGTTTAGCCATAATTCCTGAGTGAGGAATGGTATCAATGGCCTTGGCCAGATTGAGGTAGGTTGTATGAACTGCCTTGGCCTCATCCACAGCTCTGGTGACTGACTCAAAGAAGTCAACCAGGTTGAGCTGGCATGATCTATCTTTTACAAAACCAAATTGCATGGGATCTTGATTTTGGAGATTTCCTATATCCTTGTTAATTAGGTCCATGATGATGCACTCCATAGCCTTACATATCAGACTTGTCAGGCTAATGGGGCGATAATTCCCAGGGTCTGTAGCCACTCCACCTTTATGGAGAGGGATGACTGTAGCAATGTGCCATTTGGTAGGGACAAAGCCTGAGGTGAGGCTGTGATTGAACAGAACACACAGATGTGGTATCAGTTCACTTTGTAGTTCATGTAGAACACATCCAGGGATATTGTCGGATCCCATGGAAGCTGTATTCTTGGCATTGGACAATACAGCTTTAACCTGTGCTGCAGTAATGCTGGGTGCCTGGCATTCCTCCTGTATTATGATTGGTCCTTTGGGGGGGGAGAGGGGTAAATTTGGCACTGAATCTGTCAGCCAGTATGTTGGCAATATCTGTTGGCTCAGTACAGGAGGTACCATTGTGGAGTAACTCAGAGCAAACCTGGGTATTGCCATGGAGATTCTTAATATAACTATAGAAGGCTTTATGGTTGCTTTTAGTGTCTACCGCAATTCTGCCTTCATAGCTGGATTTAGAGGTTTTGATGAGGGATCTCAACTTTTTGTTGAGGCCAATAAGGGAGTTTTTCCACTCTTTGGAGTTCACCTTTTTCTGCAACAGTTTCTTCCTTCTGTTGTAGAGTTTATTAATGGCATGAAACCACCAGATTGTCTTCCTTTTTTTGGAGGAGAGCATCTTGGTTCTGTTGGGTATGGCTAGTTCCATGCATTTATCTATGTGTTCGTACAGTGCATTGGTGTATGATTTAGCAGTCATGCAGTAAAGTTAGCCACCTCTGTTTTTAGGAGCCCAAAGTCAGCTCTGGAGAAGTTTTTCATTGTGATTACCTTTGCGGGGGGGGGGGGTGAGATGTGGGTTTCGAAGGTGATTAGTTTGTGATCGGATCTAACCAGGGAGGAATTGACTATTGGTGTAGAAAAACAGTTGCCCATGTTTGTCATAACCAAGTCAAGGATGTCGCTTCCTCTAGTGGGGGTAAGAATGAGCTGGTCCAGGGCATTGGAATTGATGAATTCCAGGAGGCATTGGGCCAGTGTACTGGTGCATGCATAGTTTTCCCAGTTGATGGAGGGATAGTTGAAGTCACCTAGTATGAGAGTGTTAGGTTGGACCCTATTAGCTTCCAGGGTGCTTAGGAATGTGAAGTGAGAGCCTTGGGACATGGTTGGGGACCTATAGCAGGCTAGAACCTGAATCACCGTCTTACCCAATGTTAGTTGTAGCTGAAGTACCTTAGATATGTTATGCTGGGCTACTAGTCTAGAGGTGTGCATATACTTTATGAATATGGAGACACTACCACCTTTGGAGCTTCGGTCCATGTTCTGGGGTCGAAAGGTATGGAGTGAGTTATAGCCTGGTAGTGCAGGAGTGCGTTCTGCTGCTTTAAACCAGGTCTCTGTTACAGCAGAAATGTCGATGTTCTCCATTTTGAGGAGTGCTTCGAGCAAGTGCATCTTGAGATTTAGACTTCTAGCATTGAGCAGCATGACCCTCAGATCACATTTTTTATAGCTGTTATGGTGGTAATTTGGTCTCTGGAACATCATCTAAAAATGGCACTATAGGGGTGGCAAGAGCCTTAGCCATTATCCAAAAACCCAGGGGTGACAGATGCAGGCCATCTCTGGTAAAGCATCGAGGTCTGTCAGTCATGTCATCCCAAGCAGACAGATACTGGATCTCCTTAGAATGACACCAGAAACTTTGCCAATTGTTGAATTCAATCATTTTCTGCTTGTACTGTGGTGTCATTCTGGGTGATGGTAGGTTGCTGCTCAGGGCTAGGGTCATAACTGACTGGGCCACATAAATCAAGAGCTGCTCCAGAGCTGCTCCATATCTCTTTTCATGTAGTCCAGGGAGGTGTGTCTCAGGTCATTCACACCGGGTGTATATCATAACCGCGAAAGAACATAATTTTGAACGGCATTACATCGAACACGAAAACATGAACGCTGATAATATCAAAGCTGTGGAACATCAAATTCTTACCCGGGGCAAGAATTCAGTGGGCCATTCCATGGCTTCGCTATTTCCTCCACTGTGGTGAGATCTCGGAGTTTGTATATTTTAGTAGAGGGGGTGTGGGGGGCACAGCCCCCCATGTTGGGGGGTGTGGGGGTTGAAGCCCCCCACATTAGACATAGGTTTTTGGTGTGCTTGTGTTGTGTGCGTGTTTCTCAGAACAGCGAATTTGTTACCTGGGAAAAAATTCGCTGTTCTGAGCTTTCGGTGATATCACATTTCGAACTTCGAAGTTCGAGCTTATGGTGTTCAATTTTTTGGATGTTCAATAATGTGATATAGACCCATTCACACCCTCATGGACAGTGACAGAGTCATACTTGTACTTGTTGTGCAGTGATCTGAGTGCATGTGTTATGTATTGGATTCTGGCACCTGATAGATACCTGACTGTTACCTTCTGTTTATTCAGCCTAGTGAGTGGCACATCAGTGTGCCTCACTATCGAGTCACCTACGATTAGTGTATTGGGAAAGCTGTTTTGCCTTAGGGGCTTAAGTTGAGGGGCACAATGTGTAGGTGAGCTATGTGTCATGTGGTTTGTGCTGTGTTGTGGTGGTCGAGTGCGTTTCTGCCTTGGAGGTCTCTGCTGTTTGGGTAGATTTCTACTGAGAGCCTCCGCGAAGGCGGGTGTGTGGTTTGTGTTTTTATGTGAAGGCAGCTGTGGTGGTGGGTGCTCTAGAGGGCTATGTGTTGCATGTGGTGTGGTGCAGGTGTTGACCTTCTCCTTTTGACCAACTATTCCGGTCTTGGCTTGAGAGTGCATGGCTTCCAATTTATATATATAAGTGCATCTCTCACAAGTCTGAGTGTTGGGAGGTAAGAGGAGAGGGTTGTCTGTGTACATGAGGCAGTTGCTACACTTCCTCAGAATTCCCAAGTTCACCATGTTAATAGGAGAAAGCACAGGGAACTGACCTTTAGACATGCCAGGACAGATGGTCATTATTACTAAGTACTGGAGCTGTTTCCTTATATATTCCTTTTACAGGAAAAATGTCACTCAAGGTTTCTGAGTCTGTACAGAGCACTGCCAAACACTTGAGAGGAAACTAATACGTAGACCCTGAAAATTTAAGGATGAAGTATTTAGGCAGATATTCTGAAGTTAGAAAGAAATCAAGCAGTATATACTGAAAAATAAAGAATTAGCTTGTCAAGAATGATGAAAAGAGGGGAGTCGCATGAATGGTTACTGCCTGGCTACTACTAATGCTGGTCTCAGCACAGCTTCACTCTGTTGGGATACAATACTCCTTTGCTTCTTCTCTCACCAGAAGTAAAATAATAGCACCAATCCCAAGAAGAGAACAGGCCACAGCCTGTTTGGTGATCCACACTCTGTCCCAGATGATGCAAGGATCTGCAGCCTTGTAGCCTTTTTCTGGTAGATGCCTCAAATAGCAACCAGACCAATCAGGTATGTTAACCACAGACACTCACTCTCCAAACAGAAAGAGTCGGGAATTGATGCACTCTGCTCCTACTCTCAGCAGGATCAGAATATAAGCACAGATTATAAACTGTCACCTATAAAGCAGTTATTAAGCTTTGTGGTAATCAGCGGTCTCAAGGAAATAATCTAACTGCACTTCTTCTCTCACCAGGAGAAAACAGAAGCACTAATCCCAAGATGACTACTGAGAGGCAGAATGCAGGCTCTCCAATAACCAGTGGTCTTGCAATAGAGGCTTAAAGGTAAGATGAAAAAAATGATTTATCCTAAACACTGCAGAGTGCACTAGAGGAGTTAGATGTGAAAGTGGGTAACTTAAGTTTTACCTGTGTACTTGTCTTACCTGTGTGTGTGTGTGTGTGTGTGTGTGTGTGTGTGTGTGTGTGTGTGTGTGTGTGTGTGTGTGTGTGTGTATGTCTGTTTATCTGTGTCTGAATGTGAGTGTAGGGGAGTGCCTTTTCCAACACAATGCATGGGGTGCCAGGGTAGACACTAGCACAGTCACAGGTCTGACAGCACTAATGTTAAACAAAGGTAATTCAGAGTTATGCTAATGGACTCATACTTGGATCGTACTTGTTGCTGTCTCTGAATCATATATTTTCATTGTTGTGTGAATAGAGCTAACTACAGTAGACAATTTATCCAAACAGTGAAAATCTGTCTGAATCCTAAGGTGTATCTAATACAGATTTTTGGTGCTGTACATTATTAGGTAAATAAGTAGAAATGGCAATCAATGTGAGAAATTTGTTCATATGCCATAATGCTGCATACTGTGAGATGTCTGTAAATTATTTGTGTATATTAAAACATAACTTCTAAGGAGATCACTAAAGAGAAATCTGCATTACTTGAAAGTGGAAAGGTTATTTTGTTTCATATATATATATATATATATATATATATATATATATATATATATATATATTTATTTTTCAGTGTAGAACACTAATTACTATATGTCAGTTTTAGTCTTAGCCCAGGAGATTACAAGGAAAAGGTGTTAATTATTTTTATAAAAAATGAGAAGAATAAAAGCCACAAGTCAATCTAAGAGTGGCATTGCATCAGGTCAGTAGAACTGAAGTGACATGCTTACAAACTCTTGGCTTCTTTTATAAAGGAGACAATATATTTTTGTTGTTGTTTTGGTCACCCCCCTTAAAACTTGTGATCCTTTTCTATGGGTGGTTCATGATATTGACTGCTGGACTGCCATACCTCATTAAAAAGTATTTAACTGTAGAATGATTCAGAAAGTCGAATATTATTTTTAAATTAAAAAAAGATTAATTTTCCACCTTTCTGTCTTCTTCAAGGTGCTTGGAACTCCACATCTGTGCATTTGTGTGGAGTTTCAAGAAAATTTGAGACATTAAAAAATTGCATTAATTCACTCATTGGGCCTTTATGTAAACAGCCTGGCATTACACTTATCCCACCAATGCACCCTGTTGTTGAAGATGTAAGAAGTGTCACTCAATGAACATCTTACCCAACTGCTGCATGAAGTAGTGAGGGTTTGTCACAGGTGACTAAGACAAAAACTAAAATAAGCAATTAATCTAAGAGTGTATACTCATAAATGCAGGAGCACGTTTTTTTAATATTTTTTTCTTTATTACAATTATCAGTGTAGTGCTGTGTTCTGATAATTTGTTCTATACCACTCTATACATTGTATTACTGTGGTTGTCTGTCAGTATACCTCCAGTTAAAACTATTTTGACTGTGCATTCATAAACTTTCTTGCCTTCTCTCTACTCTTACAGTAGCCCATATTCTCTTGCTCTGACTCACTACGGCCCTTCCTCCATCTCTAGGAATAAGTATTAACTTTATTGCCTCCATATAATATTTCAGTTTAGTAATTTTTCTCTTTTCATTCCTTTCAGAGCCTGTGGTCACTATGTTCATCCCTGACACTGAAACTGCCACAGGGCTCTCCTATGTGAATGTTTCACTCAGAATACTGTCACTGTGCAGTGTAAGCTAGTTTAACATGAAGAGCTTGCTTAGCATTAACTTGAACTTGTCAAATACATGCCTGCTCTGTGCTGGAAAGTGGCTGTGACATTCCTCCAAAGGAGTAGTCCTTGCACTCTAAGGCCCACTTACCAAGGTGGCCACTGTCCTTTTTCTTGACCATTAAATTACCCTGCATATGCCATTTACTTAGTCTTTCTAGCTTATCAGTGCATTCAGTAAATGAAAGAAAACCTGCTCTACTTTGTGCCTCCTTCTTAATTTCTCTTTACCAGTTATAAAGTCATTCCTTTCTGTAATAACTCACCTGTGGGTGGGAATCCTGGCCTTACCTATCAAAATCAACATCAAGACAATTCCCTTTCAGACACCACTTTAGCCCCACAGTGGTAACCCCCTCACCCCAGTAATTGAACTTTTGCCGCCATAAATATGTATAAGAAATAAAACTATTGAACTACATAAGTGGATTAGCCAAAACAAGACTGATATTCTAGCTATAACTGAAACTTGGCTTAAACCCAGCATAAACAACTCCAACATTATAGCCCCTGGCTATAATATCATCTGCAATGACTGTATAAAGATGAAAGGCAGATGCATTGCTGTAAAATTTCCCAAGTGCTACATTTCCCCTACAACAGACCGATACCAGAATTCAAGTAAGCAGACCTTCTTATTACTTTTCTGAAAATAAACAAATATAAATTAATATATATTACTGATATTTTCACCCCTCCTAGTGACAATATAGCCACACTGAAGATATCCTACAACATCCACAACAGTTCCACTAGAAAAATAGTACTCCATACATACATACATGCATACAAATATTTCAAGCACAGGCATTAATGACCTTCTAGCTTACCAATATACCAAAACACTTGTTCCCATAATAAATGTCCAGGCTGTTCTTAAAAATATCTAAACTAGCACTTGCTTTAATGTAATTTGATAGTCTGTTCCAAGCATCAGCTACTCTATCAGAGAACCAATTAGTACATTTCTCATTACTATAGAATCTTCTACATAGGTTATCTGATGATTCTCTAGTATTTTTGATAAACCCAAACATTCCCCAGAGGTAGTTATCCCTAAATGCCCTATATACCTGAATAAGATCTCCTCTTAAATATCTGTAAGAGACACTGTACAAGTTCAGATATTTTAGTCTTTTATAATAACTTAGATTTTCACATCCATGGATGCCCTTGGTATATTTCCACTGTACTGTTTCCAGTTTATTCATGCTTGTTTTCCTATAGGGTTTCCATATTCTTATTCCATACTCAAGTTTGGGTCTAATGTAACTAACAAAACAATGACTTCATTCTGTTTGATTTCCTAGACTTTATAAATCTTTTTATACAACCTATAGTTCTTTAACTATCATTAGCCAATTGGCTGATATGATTAGAAAAACTCATAACTGAATCTACCCATATAGCGAGGTCCTAAGATGAGTGTACAGTTTCAATCACTATGTGCTGTATTAAATATTCACCTTTCAGTTTATGTCTCCCAAATCTCATATGCTTAGTGTTTGATGTATTTATCGACATATTATTCTCCTGTGCCCAAATGGTCAATTTAGTCAAATTATTTTGCAGACAAGCCTTATCTGTAACACTTTTAATCAGTTTACCCAATTTCAGGTCATCAGCATATAGACTACACAACACTAAGTGAATGACAGTATCAGTTTGTTGGACATGACATCTAACTCCACCATATTCAACATGAATTTATACTGTTTTACACAATAATTAATAGCCTCACACATTATAGCAAGACATCAAACTCCTTATTAGACTAATACCAGATGCTAATAAATTTATCACCACATGTACAATTTTGCACTCTCTCAGTGGCATCTGCCAATCTATAGAACCAGACAACTCACATATCCACTTGAACAGCAAGTTTAATAAACAACATGCAACCTAAGTTTAACCCAGAAATATTCATTACTATCCTATCATCTACTAAACTGGAACATACTAAACATCATCCCCTTAGATGATGCAGTAAATTAATTTGAACCATTTTTTCAAAATTATCCTAAATAGTCTTGCAATGCCTAGAAGGAAGACTAAAAAGTAATAATGCAATGTGGCTATTTGAAGAGAGTGGAATGTTAACATGGGATACAGAAAACTATGGATAGAATGGCAAAAATACAAAACACCACAATATCTAGATAATTTCAGAATTCTTCACAACCATACTAAAAGGCAAATAAATGAGGACAATCTAAAAATATTCAGAACAATAGTAAACATAACCCTAAAAATTCAAATCAGTTATTAATGAAATCTTGTATCCAAACTAAAAATTCAACCTTAACCCCTCTCCAAATAATTCACCACTCAAAACCACAATAGAAATAAACTCTTATTAAACTGCAATAGAATTAAACTCTTATTTTGTATATAGTATAGCATTCCTAATGCAGGATTCCCCAACATCTAATCCCAACTTTACCCAACAGCCACATATCACCACATCCATTTTCACCTTTGAACCTGTGCCCACATCTTATATAAAACTATTCTTAAGCAAAACTCAAACCATGCTCTACTGCAGCTGAAAATCTTACGTGAGTACCTTAAAATAGCACCCAATAGCATTGCCTAGCATGTCTCACTCCTCATAAATAGGTCAACCCAGGAATCCCACATTCCTTCTCTCTGGAAAAAAATTGCAAGGGTTTCTTACAGTCTTTCTGTTGGGGCTGCAGTGTTTTTCAAATTATGTCTTGCTGCACTGTTCAAATGTATATTACTAAAATGTTGTGTATGGAGAAAAATACAGACATTTGCAGTTAACTGTATGATAAGAATATGAAATGTCATGAAATAATAATTTGACCTACAGCTGTAATCAAACTCATGGAACAATGCAAAAACATCAGTTGACAAACAGGGGATTTATCCAAAACGCCACGCAGAAACTTCCAGTTTATGACATCCAGCACCCTAAGAACTGTTACAGTAATTATTTCACAGTACTGCTTCTAGTCTGCTTTTGCTCTGTATTCCAATTACACAGCACATTTGTGTGAAGGTAACCAAACTACTGCAGCTGAATTTGAAATCTTCAGCTTTTGTCATAGAAAGTTAAGAAGTGTTCACTGGTCAATCAGCTTCAGTGAACTATGCCAACCTCTGCACAAGTACTGAGAACAAAATGTGAAGGCTTTTCTGTTGGCCATTTCTGGCCATGTGTGTTGTGTGTGTGATATATTTTTGATAAGATTAAATGGTGAAAAAGGGGTATCAGATGGCAGGATATGGGGAAAGAATACAGAAATTTGCAGGGGGGAGTTGGGAGAACACCAGAGCTATCCACTTCTTCAGAACATCCATCTATAATTGTACAAAGAATTTCTTGACTTTGGAGAATCACCACAACAGGGATCAGTGACAACAACAGAGTAATGTTCTATAGCCATCTGAACTACTAAATCATGTGTGTCAATAAGACACATAGATGAAATGGAGAGCCATGTATGGGGCATCATTTTTTTGAGGGACAGCTGCTAATTTTCTATATTTTTCTAAAGACAGTGGAATGTTGGGGAATGGGCTTAGGAATGTCAGGGTCAGGTTAGTAGGCCAGCTTAGGAAGCAGGTGCAGACATACAAGACAGATGGTGGTAAAGATTGGGGGACACCATAATTGGGGATAGGTAGGGGATATCAAAGACATACCCATGTCCAGCTTGATAACAGTGGGAATTTCTTTCCTTGCCCTCAGAACTGTTAATAGTTTCTCCTCTGTTAATTACCTGTGTCAGTGCCAGATTTGGCATTGATTGCTTTAGCAAAGTGACACATAATCTTTTCAATCCTGTTGATTGGGTACCATGGCCCCTTGGAATTGTATCCTCCACCATCACTGTCAGTTCTTGTTTGCTGACAAAATCACTACCTCCACTCATACTGCTCAAGGAGGATACCACTGTACCAGAGGACAGATCTACATGATGCAGGTGGAGCAGGTAGGGCAGGGGTTGTGGAGGCAACACTGAGAGGTTGTGACCATGAAGTGCTGGCTGTCTGTTCTACCACCTGTGGAGGTATGGAGGACTGAGCTGCAGTGATCGGTCAACCTCTCTGTTCTGATGGTCAATTTGTTTTCAACAGCAAGGTATGCAACAGAATATTTTTAAGAAATACATAAAAAGAGATAGGGTAAGGACAGACAAAAAACAGAGAGAATGAGATCCATGGAGTGTCACATTATTTTGATTTTTCAAAGCATTTGATTTTTTTCAATACATAAATATGATAAATGACTATGCACACCTTTGTTGCATCTAGATAAGATGGGACTGTATTAATGTGTCATAAAATAAACAAGTATCACTGGTAGGATTTATGAAATAGCAGCCTTTATTTCACTATGCTATATAGGATATATGCATTCACATTTAATAATTGCAATTACCATAACTGAATTGTTCATAGCATTCATTATTGCTGCTAATATTTTAGAAATACAAAATAACCTGCACCAGCATGAACTAAACCAATCCAAGAAAAACATGCTGGAAAAGGATACTGGATGGAAATAATTTTAATAAAGAACAAACATATTAAGTGCTTTCATCTCCACAAAAGCGAGACTTCATCAGAATATATAGTTACACTCAATGACCCTGTTTAAATATCTTATCAAACAACACAATTGGTTGACAATACAAACCACCTGCCCAATTTTCACTTAATATTAATGACATAAAATTTCCACCGGTGAATGAACATAAAATAGAATCAATTAAATACAATGTCATATACACATAGAAATTCACAAAATAAATTGTATATATTAAATATACCTGTATAACATTTTTTTACAAATTATTTACTGAAAAATTAAATCTTTAACATTTCTCAGCTTTCTCCTGCAATACAGGAGATACGGAGATTATTTCATTTAGACCTGGGGGGAAGTTAGTAGCCAGTCTAAATTGCTTCTGCAGCTCTTTGTTCATCAAAGCATTCTTCCAATTACCCCTTTTCTGGTCAATAACAATAATATCCAAAATGCTAAAAAAAAATGTGTTACACACTAAGGAATGTTTGTATAGGGCATTGCTCTCCTTTTTATTATGTATATCATATACATGTTCATAGATTCTACTCCTTAATGCCCATTCCATCTTACCAACATAATAACTTGCACACTTGCCACATATTGCAAAATATATCACTCGTTCAGTGCCACAGCTCCCAGATTTAAACCTAATACTTGTTTTCATAACATTTTCCAAGGTTAAATATGTCCCCTTATTAATATATGTGCACTGCCTACAGTATCCACAGGGGTTAGTTCCCTTTTCATCTTCCTCTTTGGTCCTAGTTTTATGGTCCAACAGCTGTTTAAAATTTGCACCCGTTCTATGAATAAACACTGGTTCATTACCCAATGCCCCAAGAATTTGTGGGTTTACCTTAAATATATTTTAGTTCCTCCTTATAATATTTTTAATGTCACTGGACAAATAATTATACTACAATATGCAAACTTTTTCAAATTTCTGACCACCACAATTCATTTCAGATCTGTCAGTGTTCAACCCCACACCTAACAATGGTTTATATTTGTGGCGCCAGTTGTAGCAAACTTCCTGGAGAATTCCTTCAACTAATCCCATAGGATGACCTCTCTACTTAAACATTTCCCCATCTTATCCAATTCTCCCTTCACATCCTGGAAGTGGGAGGTCATCCTCACCACCTGAATGGCCTGGCCTTTGATCAGACTCTTCTTCTGCATTAAGGGGTGATTACTTAAAAAATGTAAATACAAACTGCAGAAAGTCTCTTTATGATACATGTTGAACCTAAATCCATTCTCATCCTGTGATATAGTAATGTCCAAATAGTTAATATGTTGTGTATTGTATGTGTGGGTGAATTCCAGATAGTGTGTGGTATTATTTAAATAATCCAGAAATTGTGAAATATCATCACTAGGGCCTTTCCACATGAAAAGCAGATTGCCCATGAATCTAGTGTATAACACAACAAGGTTTCAAATTTATTCCCAAGAAGGGAGTGGATATAGTGGACAGTCTGGTGGAATTTAAAATGTATTTAAGGAAGCTTAATTTCAACATCATGTTTTTTTAACAAGATTGGAAGGTATGGCAAGGTCCTGAGAATAGACATTCCATACTCAAAAGAAAAAGCACATTTAATCCACCATTGCACCCCCTATTGAATGTGTATGAAAAAATAGTTATGGAAGATATTTACAATCTCCACTGTAGGAATAGGAAGAAGGACTACAACTTTTCTAGGGATGAATGTTGTTGGTAGATTTGAGACAGGATAGTTGCATCTGTATTATGACACCTGACAAGGGGGCTGTATTGGTGATTTCTAATTCTGTGGAGTATTCCAATAGTATGCAGACTATTCTTTTTGATGAAAAACTTTATAAACCTGTATCCTAGAATGAAATTCATGTAGCCTATTTCAGGATAGATTCATACCTTGAAGAATATGTATTAACATAAAGAATTAATGTGGAATTGTATGAAATTTTAAGCCATAAATATCCCATTAGTCCCACTTTCTTTGGGATACCTAAAATTCATAACACCATTTAGGAACCCCCTTTTAGACCCATTGTAACCACAAGTGGGTCTAAAATGCACCCACTTGCTGTTTTAGTGGATGGCTGGGTTAAGCCATTATTGGAAAATGTTCCCATATAGTCATGGATTCTTGGGATTTCCTTGGCAAGTTAAAAAAGGAACTATGGAGCCAGGGTTTATCTTTTTTGACTGTGGATATTAAGGACCTTTTTTCAGTGATCCTCAAAGAGGAAGGGTTAGAGTTATTCGAAGAAACTTTGTTGCTCACATCTTCATTTTTGCATGATAGGATCATGCTTTTATGTGAGATTATATCCTTAATTTTGCAAAACAAATTTGCACAGTTTGAAGGGGAATATTTCCAACAGATTAAGGGGGTGGCTATGGGGCAGCATGTGCCCCCATTTATGCGAATATGGTTCTGTTGGGTTGGGAAAACAAATTTTTGTTCAGCTGCCACTACTGAAAGAATGTTGTGTTTACAGTAGATTCCTGGATGATCTGTTTTTCTTGTGGAAAGGCCCTACTGATAATATTCCACTATTTCTGCATTATTTAAACAATACCACACATTATTTGGAATTCACCCACACATACAATACAAAACATATTAACTATTTGGACATTACTATATCACACAATGAGAATGGATTTAGGTCCAATGTGTATCGTAAAGAGACTTTCTGCCATTCGTATTTACATTTTTTAGGTAACCACCCCTTAACACAGAAGAAGACCCTGATCAAAGGCCAGGCCATTTGGGTGGCGAGGATGACCTCCCACTTCCAGGATATGAAGGGAGAATTGGATAAGATGGAGAAATGTTTAAGCAGAGAGGTCATCCTATGGGATTATTTGAAGGAATTCTCCAGGAAGTCTACTACAACTGGGACCACAAATATAAACCACTGTTAGGTGTGGGGTTGAACACTGACAGATCTGAAATGAATTGTGGTGGCCAGAAATTTGAGAAAGCTTGCATATTGCAGTATAATTATTTGTCCAGTGACATTAAAAATATTATAAGAAGGAACTGGAACATATTTAAGGTAAACTCACAAAACCCTTGAGGCATTGGGTAATGAACCAGTGTTTATTCATAAAATGGGTGCAAATTTTAAACAGCTGTTGGAACATAAAACTAGGACCAAAGAAGAAGATGAAAAGGGAACTAACCCCTGTGGATACTGTAGGCAGTGCACAATTAATAAGGGGACACATTTAACCTTAGAAAATGTTATGAAAATGAGTATTAGGTTTAAATCTTGGAACTGTGGCACTAAACGGGTGATATATCTTGCTATATGTGGTAAGCGTGGAAGTAATTATGTGGGTAAGATGGAACGGGCATTAAGGAGTAGAATCTGTGAACATGTATATGATATACATAATAAAAAGGAGAGCAATGCCCTATACAAACATTACTTAGTGTGTGAGGGGTTTAACAAATTTGTTTTTAGTATTTTGGATATTATTGTTATGGACCAGAAAGGGGGTAACTGGAAGAATGATTTGATGAAGAAAGAGATGCAATGGCAATTGAGATTGGCTACTAACTTCCCCCCAGGTCTAAATGAAATAATCTCCATATCTCCTGTATTGCAGGAGGAAGCTGAGAAATGTTAGCGATTTAGTTTTTCAGTAAATAATTTTTTAAATAAATGTTTTGTATGCATATTTAATATACACAATTTATTTTCCGAATTTTTACGTGTGCACAACATTGCATTTTACTTCATTCTATTTTATGTTCATTCACCTATGGAAATTTTATGTCATTAACATTAAGTGAAAAGTGGGCAGGTGATTTGTATTGTCAACCAATTGTGTTATTTGGTAAGATATTTAAACAGGGTCATTGAGTGTAACTATGTATTCTGATGAAGTCTCACTTTTGTGGAGACGAAAGCTCTTAATACACATGTTCTTTATTAAAATTATTTCCATCCAGTATCCTGTTCCAGTACATTTTCCTTGGATTAATATTTTAGAAATACTATCCTGTAATAATACCTAATTGTTGCTTCTGAGTATAAAACCCACATATAATAAAATTGCCATTCTCATTGCCTAATGCCAACAACAAGAGCTATTGGAGAAGGCATGCATGCTTGATATCAAGGTTGAGGTATGCCTGCTCAAGATGATAGGGAGTGAGGGACTGGAAATATTTATCTGGCTTGTATTTGGACCTAAGGCATACTTACCCCATCCTTCTTTGAGGTCAGTAAATCTCTTCTGATACACTTTACAGTTTGCTGCTATTTCCTCTGCAGCTGTACAGTAGAGAAAAAAAGAACACACGTGAATGCATACTGAATAACTGTCTTGGCTGTTTAATGCATCCTGCATGATTGACTGTTTTTGGGTCACTACATTTACACAACTGAGGGTTGCATGTAGTCTTAAATTCATCCTCCCATCAGCTTAGCATTTCCTGCTTGCACTTTTCAGATTATTATTTTGGTGATAACATTGTTCCCCAGTGCATGTAATGATAGTTGTACTAGAACCACCTTTGTACAAGCTATTCCAAGCCTCAGCCTTACACTGAGATCCCAGTATTATCCCCCTGCAGCAGCCTATGGCTGTAGCATTTCATGAGGAGTGTCACAAAAATCCAGGACTCCTGAACACTCCACATTTGTGCTCTAAATTTAGCAGCATCCTCTCCATCACCAGCCATGTCTGCAGAAATTATGCTAACAATATATGTCTGAATTGGAGTTTAATTTAGATCTTGCATGTAACAACTTATGTGCAAGGTTGCACAGCCTTGACAAATGTATTTGTGCAATTGTAAGCATATAGATTCCTTGGCAGACACCATTGGCAGTACTTATGTCAAATAGCAATAAAGGTCTGAAACATAGCAGTGAGATTTGCCATGTGTGATGTTCAACCCAAATATTCTAGTGTTTAACAATGAAATGCTTAATGTTATGGTTTGGCTTGTAATCTCTGATATTTGTGAGGATAATTAGGGTGAATTATGGCATATTTTGATAATGGGACTTGCATATTGTACCAGTTCAGAATCAAACCCATCAGATAAAGAATGCAAACATGGAAATGCAGCTTATTAGTTCTCATTGCCCCAGGAATACTTCCTTTTCAGCATGGTAATTGTGGCTATACCAATTTCAGAATGGAGATCTACCTAGAGAAGCCCATATGTTGTAACTTTAAGTAGTACTGGGAATGCATTCCTATGTAAAAGGCAACATTTTTGTTTGTAAAAATATAGTTGCATGACCCAAGTAATACAGGTTGGGGTATGTTACATACATACTTCACAAGAAAGACTCTCCTAAATACATAGGCTATGTGATGAGTCATGATGATTATAACAAAACTGTTGTGCCCGTTTAACATATGCAAGTACATTTTAAATTAAATATCCTCATTTTCATGTATAACAAATTTTATACACATTATCTTGGTACCATTTGTGAAGCATTAAAGATATATGCTAAATAGAAAACTTTAGTAATGCATGCACTACTGATATATTGTTTGCAGTAAACATACTTATCATTTTCATTTGTATTTAGGTGTACATTCCTGATCAAAATGTTGTGAGAATGTTATCCTGACACCCTTTATAAAAGTATCCGTTAGACACATTCAAACTAATAATTTTTATCTAAACTCACTGCACTTACACCTTGTGCCACATAGATAGGTATGTAACATGTGAGATTTCTCAACTCAGTACTTTCCAGAGTGTTGATGAAAGGGTGTCATTGTCAGGTGTGTTTGCACTACAGAATGCAGCCTAAATTAAATTTTTCACATTTTTTTCTTAGGCAGTAAACCATTCCAATTGGAGTATAAATGCAAAAGGCATTATAAAAATATCAGAGAGCATAAAGGTTATAATAAATTTAATTCAGTCAATGGGTATTTTTAGTGATGACCAGAGCAAGAAGTGCATTAAAGCAACACATTCACCTTTCGCACATCTCCTTGTAACAGCATGAATATACTTCATGGAACACATTATCATACTATTAGTTAATGACAAATAATGTTAGCGTAGACAGACAACAGCTCACATACTATTAGCATACTGAGAATATTTTAGTTTTATACAACACACTGATTTAAAAATGTGTGTAAATATGTATTCAGACCCCCTCTATAAAATTAATTAACTAGTTCAGTCCTTGCTTCACTTGTCTTATTTCCCTCAAATCACTTCATGTATATCTTGTACCACAAGGATGGTAGTCTGAGAGGTGGAATTTATTCGCTAAGTACTGTCTAGTATGCTGATATCTGTACAATGTTACCAGGCGTGTCTGTGCAACAGAAGGCAGCCCAGATTAAAATTTTCACTTTTTTCCTTTTGCAATAAAATCCATTTGTGTGCCACTCAGCAGTGCACAGATGCAAAAGACAAGAAAGCAACAAATTATATGAAAATGTAATGGAAATAAAACTTAAATAAGAAAAATACTTTCAACATTGTCTTGCAACATCATAACTTATGTTACACCTCATGACTGGTTAGGTAATGGCAATTATTCATAAAGAGGACAGACAGAACTTAACATAATCCAATTCATGATACAACACATACAAATTATACTGACATACATTAAATGTGGACTGTCTTACTGTAATGAGTGATACTTAGGTTATGTAGATAAGAAATCTGTCATATATCGTACATATTGTGACATTCATCCTGTTCTTAAATATCTGTTCTAAAACTTTAAAAAACTATTTCTGACATCATGCATAGCAAATGTTTGTCATTGACAAAAAATATGGATGATTTTACCGCTATAACACACTAGTAACAGCAAGTCACAAAAACTATAGGTAACATATTTAGCAATTATCACTCACAGGGTGTTTAATTCATATTCCAAAATGTGTGTCTATCTTTGCAGCTGACATTATTATCAAAACTATCCTCAGTACCAATGAACCCCTGGCAATTCTGTGTTTTCTTCAGTGTCACTCTATTTACAGCTAGTGCATAGAAACACATAGATAACAGATGCATTTTATACAGTCATTACTATTTAGAGTGCTGATAGCCATCTACCAATGCCAGGCTTGTTTGCAATACTGACATCAATATAAATTACATTTGTGACTTTTTCCTTTGGCAGTGAACCCTGCTTGCATGTTGCTTGCATGTTGCCGAGCAGAGCAGAAATACAAATGACAAATTCAAAAAATAAATAAATAAAAAGGAATGCATATTTAGATCAAATGAAAGTTTAAAAATGAAAGTGTATATGTAACAAGTACCTTACAGTGACAAATTCATGCTCTTCACATGACATTGCCCCACCAGTAAATTAATTTTGTGACAGATTATAAGGACTGTAACGTTCAAATTTAAATATAAACGTATTACATGCTCTTACTACTGAACATTTTTAATTTTCCAACAGCTGCACATTCATAGATCAAAATGAGTGTGAATATTTATTATGACCTCCCACATAAAATGATATGTAAACAGGATTCAAACCCTGCATCACCTGTCCTCTTACTATAAGTTCAGTTCATTTACACCTTGTGCCACAACATTGGTCATTTGTCAGGTGCAATTAATATCCAGAGTGCTGATGGTTGTGAACCAAAACTATTCTTATTTGCACTACTGAGGCAAGCCAAATTAAAATGTTCACTTTTTTTCTTTAAGCCATGAAACTTGATTGTGCATTGCCCAGCAGTTTGCAAATGCAGGAGGCAATATAAAAAAAATTACAATTGTTTTGGATAACAATTTAAGAGCAAGTAGTGCATTACACTGACACATGTCAACCTTGTCACATCTCCTTACCACATCACAACTATCATTTCTGTCTCACAATATCAAGCCTTAGGTAATGCTATGGTAATGGCAAAGGGGACAGGGTACAGCAGAAATGTTATCATTTTTGACACAGCACACACAATTAATAATGACATAATTTCAAATGACATACTGTATCTGTTTGTCAGGATTATCACCTGGGAGATATGTTGATGTAATCCATCATGAGTAAGACAGTTCTTGACATTTCACGTTACTTCTTTTGTGTTAACACAACTTACATAGTTGCAGTTTTCACCACCTCCATATTATCACATCCTTAGCAATACTGAAATTACTTGAGTTTCTCAAAACAACACATTCATACAACAAAATGAGTGCCAATATTTAATATGACATCCCTCAGTAAAATTATCAGCAAACAGGATTCACATTCTGCATCACTTGTAATGTTTCTCTAAGCTCACTTCATTGAATCACTTGTACTGTTTCACTTAATTTACACCTTATGCCACAGAGGTAGATATCTTATGGCTTGAATTTCTTCACTCAGTACTGTCTCAGTTGAGCTACTGATGGCATTCCAAATTAAATTTGTCAGCTTTTACCTTAGGACGATAGCTGCCATTCACTGCTACTGACAGCTTCCTGGAAAAAAGGACACATTTTCAGCCAGTACTTTATACATCTGATGTTTCCTCAACTTTATCTTGCAACAGCAACCTGTATGGATTTTAATCGTCAAACCAGAGTATTATAAATACTTATTTGTGATTATTTTCCATAATTGCCACAGACACAGACATATCTTACCAAGAAAGGAAAAATAGATTAGATGTACTCAGAATCTGACACTGCATCAAGTCACATTGAAAGTGCAACAGAAACAAGTTCTGAAAGTTGTCCTTTGTAATTATGAGTGGGATATTGAGAACAGTTAGGATATCCATGTAGGGTCTATATCAGAATATCGAAGTATTAAAACTTTGAATGTTCTGATATCAAACACTATTCAGCGAATGCTAAGAATAGCGAAGCTGCAGAACAGCTAATTCTTTCCTTGGGAAAGAATTCAGTTGGCCATTTCTGTGGCTTCGCTATTCCTAGCAGTGTGGTGGAAAGTTATGGGTTGAGCTCAGGTAAGTGTGCGATTGTTTGTACGTTATGGTTAGGGGCGGGTTAAGTGAGTTAGGGTTAGGGCGCGGGTTAGGTGTGTGTGCGATAGTGACAGACTTTAGGGTTAGGGGTGGTTTAAGTGAGTTAGGGTTAGGGCACTGGTTAGGTGAGTGTGCGATAGTGACAGACCTTAGGGTTAAGGTTTGGGTTAAGGTAAGTGGGTAGATAGTAGTGTATGTTTAGTTTAGTGTAGCATTAGATGTAGGAATTTAAGTGTATGTGTGTGGTTGCTGTTTGTTTGATGTGCTTGTGTTGTGTGTATGTGTTTCGGAGCAGCACATATTTTCCATGGGAAAAAATTTGCTGTTCTGAATGTTTGATATTTTCATGTTTAGATGTTTTGGGGCCGATGAAATAGCGTTCGCTATTTTCATCTTTCGATAACGTGATATAAATGCTCCATGTACACACACAATATTAAACAAAGAGTGCAAACACTGCAGCTCTGTTTTTTCTTTATTTATGTGGCTCATTTTCTTATTTGTGCTTTTCTCTGAGCAATGCTACCTCATTTTATTGCATATGGTATCTGTATCAGTGAGTAATGTACTCCCTTGAATATAGACATTTCTTAGAGATAGGTAGGAACTGTAGTCATAAAAACATCCTTTGAATGTTGGGACTATTGCTGTCCTAATTCAATCAATGTACATTCATACTTTTTGGTAAATCTTCTGCCCCTGAAACATACTCAGTAAGTGTATATCAAAGAGGGGAGACTGTCAAAACACTGTTTGTTCCAACAAGCAGACTAATCATGGATGCCTGTACGCGATGATCAAGTAACACTTCTCAATGCTCATCTTTGCAGTGCTAGGACATGTGCATGCGATTGTATAGGTCCTTACACAATGCTTACCTTCCCTGTCCTTAGTGCAGATTCTGGTATTCAGGAATGCTGATGATTTAACACCTCATTTGCATACTCACAGTTCTCAGAGGGCTGATTCTGCATTATATAAATGTAATCATGCAATTCCAAAACATGTATAGTAGTCAGGAGACTAGATATGCAGAGCTCTGCTAAATGCACTTTGAGGAGATTTATCTACATTCTAAACATTTCTTGTCAAACTATGTCACATTTTTTTTTCAGAATGATTTTAGATTATCATTAATGATGGATTACAATGCCCAATACATCCATTGGTTTATCTGTCTGTATTTTATTTTTATCATTTACTGATGGTAGAGCCCATGTATATCTGTCATCTGCATTACAAAGATTTGTAAAAAAATGTCACCTGACATAATGGTATAGATTTTCTTTTCTGGGAATTTGAACAGTTATTGTAGTAGTGTTTAGTACAACTTCTTAGCAAAGTCAGGTGGTTTCGCATGTATACCCCAAAGCATGCATTAAGTTTGTGATATCTGCTAGCCTGCCCTCCACACTAGTGGAGATGCCACCATAAAACTGAAACTGGATTCAGATTCCTTGTATGCATGCATACTTGGCCAATGACTGTGATTCTGATTCTGATAAATGCTTTCTCCATTTTTCTTGTACATTGTAAATTAGTATTGCTATTGCTGCTTATCTGCATTACAGAACTGCTATAATTGTTGTTAATTATTTTAATTTTATAGATTGGAAGCTGTCTTAACCTGTGTGTAGTCATAGGGAACATTACCTTTTCAGTTGTATGCATGATTAATTATCACATTCATTCAAAACTAAATTCACATCCATCCTCTCTGTGTATTATACATTTCTTTTTCTGTCTGTTTTCTATTTCATCTCATAGTGGGCTATGGCTTTCAAGACATGTGTACTCCACAAGCTGCCATTCAGTGATGCAGAAAATTAGGTCATTATCCTGGCTTTTTTTCACCATGGAACTTTTCTCTTACAGAGAAGAAGAGGTGACAAATCTGCTTCAGACAGGGTATAGCAGCAGGTGGTCAACAGCATCAATGCTGTCAGAGGGCATGAGAGAACTTCGACATGCAGCACAAGGCAAGTAATATGACCACTTCTACCTGTCATAGGGTGGCTGAAGTTGCCCGGGAACAGATGGCTATGGGAGGGTGGTCCTAGTACTGAACCACCACTGACTGAAACAAAGGACTTCCTGTCAAAGATCCAAACAGCTCAGCAGATGGTTCACACAGAATCACTGATGTTGGTGTTGATCTGCACAACAGATCCAGAGTGTCACAAGCAGAACTGCCAGGTATGCAGAATAAAAATAATTTAAATGTCATTCTACATATCTTTATATGCATATATTTTATATGTCTGACCAAGCTAAATCCAGTGATAACTGAGGTAGATGACACAGTGCAGAAGAGATAGAGGAAGATTTGTTTGGGGATAATTCAATTGGTCAGTAGATTTTCAATGAGATTATTCTTAATTTACAGATGTAAGGGAGCTTGTTCTCTATTTCCAGTGTCATTTGCATTGTTATACTTATCAGTCTTATTTCCTCTCCCTTCCTTACATGCAGGGACACCTGGACTGCAGTCTGCAAGACCACCTGCACATGGTGAGCACACTCTTTTTATTGTTATTAGTGTACCTAAGGTAGATTTATATCTACTGAGACTAACATTTGCATTGCTTTAGCATCTATTATAGTTTAATATACCTTTCTTGTGATATAGGTTTGATCAATTTCATTCCCTATTTTTTTTTTGTTGTGTTTGTTGCTTGTTATCATTGGTGATCCTGCCAGTAGCACTTTGGAATGCCTACCACCTGATGTCAGAGTATTGGTATCCTCTGATGATGATGATGCTGATGAAGAGACACAATCTGGGGGTTCAGAAGATCATTCTGACACTGAGGTTGTGGCTCCCATATCCCATGTCCATATTTCGGACACAGTCAGTATAGGTTCATAGGTTCATAGGTAGATACTAGGCTATTGGCCCTAGGGCCTATATAAACCTAGCCAAAAAGGTACCCTGGCTTTCACCACCCAAGAAAATTATTTTCCTGTGCTCCTGTTGAACAGAACCACAGAGGTGCTCCCCAGGGTGAATTACCGATTTCCCATTCAATCAGCAAGATTTTTCTTGAAGAGTGCTAATGAGGAGCTTTGTTTGATATAGATAGGTAGTTTGTTCCAGAGTATGGGAAGTCTCTGGGACAAGAATCTATCCCTCCAGCATGTTCTGTTTATTGTAGTGACAAGGTTTAGGTCTCTAGAGCATGTAGCTCAGAGGGATTGGGATTTCTTTAAGTGGAGCATGTCCAACAGCTCTGAGTTTGACATAGCTTTGTATGTTAGGCAGAGATTGCCTCTGAGTAGGTGGTATGTTATGGAGTAAACCTGGAATTTTTTGAGACGGTCTGCGTAGGCATCTATTTGAGGCTGGTAGTCCTTTTTGTGAGGTATTTCTGCGGCCTTACCAGTTGTTGTAAATGTCTTGTGAGGTACATACCAAAATGGGGCGTTGTACTCTATAATGGGTCTAATGAGTGACGAAGAGAGGGGAACAATGACTTCTTTTTTCCTGTATGAGAAACCTTTTGTGATGAGGTGTGCTATGTAGAAGGATTTCCTGACTACTGTGGCAATGTGATTATCAAAGGAGAGACTACTGTCCACCTGTGTCCCAAGGTCTCTTATCACACTTTCGGTGTTAAATAGACTACCACCTATGTGGTAGCTCATGGGTACAGATTTTTTGTCAAAGGGGATGAAAATGTACTTTTTGGCATTGAGCTTGTGGCCATGGCTTCGACACCAGACATCTGTCTCCATGAGGCCCTTTTGTAGATGTCCACATCATTAGGAGTTTCGATTATGGCTCCTAGTTTGCAGTCATCTGCAAACTTCATTGGCCAAAGACCTTCTGTCTTAGCCTGTACTTCAGAAAAGTAGATACCAAACAGGAGAGAACCCAGGACTGAACCCTGTGGCATGCCACTTGTCACTGGTCTGAAGTCAGATTTGGAGTCTGCTACTTTCACAGTGTGGGTTCTATCAGTGAGCCAGTTGGCAACTTCTTGTGACATAGGGATTTATACCTAGTTTAGTGAGTTTATCTATAACTCTAGAGTGGGGGATGTGTCAAAAGCCATGGTAAGATCTAGCTAGGCTGTGTGAACCACCTTACCCTCGTCTACGGCTTTGGTGACTGCTTCAAAGAAGTCTATCATGTTTAGGAGACATGATCTGGCTTTTACAAACCCGAACTGGGTGGGGTTCAGAGTATAGAGATTACCAATGTCTTTGTGTATAAGATCCATGATGATATTTTCCATGGCCTTGCAGACCAGGCTCATTAGGCTAATGGGGTGGTAGTTCCTGGGGTCCATATTGGCTCCCCCTTTGCGGAGTGGGATAACCATTGCTCTGCGCCATTCAGTGGGCACAAAGCCTGAGGTGAGGCTATGATTGAACATGGTGCTTAGGTGGGGTGCCAGTTCATTCTGAAGTTCATTTAGAATGCAGCCTGGGATTTTGTCACGTCCCATAGATGCTGTGTTCTTTTCTTTGGAGAGTGAGTTTTTTACCTGTGTAGCCATGATTACAGGAACTTTGCATTCCTCTGGTATAGAGATGGACTCCTTAGGGAGAGAGAGGGAGTAAAATTAACACTGAACCTATCTGCCAGGATGTTGGCAATATAAGTTGGTTCTGTGTATTTAGTGCCATTGTGCTGTAACTCAGAGCATATCTAAGTATTTCCACTGATAGATAGTGAATGATATAGAATGCATTGTGGCTGTCTTTAGAATCAGTGGTGATTTTGTTTTCGTAACTTGGTTTGGAGGATTTTATAAGGAATCTCAGCTTCTTACTGAGGCTGACGAGGGAGTTCCTCCAATCATGGGATTTTACTCTTCTCTTCTGTTGTAGAGCTTGTTTATGGCAGGGGGCCACCAGATTGGCTTTCTTTTTCTGGAGGATAGCATCTTAGTTCTGTTAGGGATAGCATGATCCATGCACTCGGGTAAGTGCTTATAAAGTGCATTTGTGTAGGATTCAGCAGTCGTACCTCTATTGTCCATCTGCATGGGTGTCTTGAAGTCTGCCACTTCTGTCTTAAGAAGCGTTAAGTTTGCTTTGGAGAAATTTTTTGTGGTGGTTTCCCTAATGGGGGGTGGGGGCAGGATGTGGATGTCTAGAGTGATTAGCTTATGGTCAGATCTGACCAACAATGAATTGATTTCTGGTGTGGAATACTGGTAGCCCATGTTGGTAATGACCAGGTCTAGGATATTGCTGCCCCTGGTGGGGATGTGGACAAGTTGATCCAAGGCATTGGAATTTATGAATTCCAGAAAACGTTGAGCAAAAGTGTTGGTACATGAGTAGTTTTCCCAGTTAATGGTGGGGTAGTTGAAATTGCCCAATATTAGGGTGTTGGGTTGTACCCTAATATTTTCCAGTGTATCAAGAAATGTGGAGTGGGAATCCTGGGGCATGGTGGGGGATCTGTAGCAGGTTACAATTTGGATGGCAGTCTTGCCCAGAGTTAGTTGCACTTGGAAAATCTCGGATGCATTATGCTGAGCAACTAGCTTGGAGGTGTGGATATCCTTAATGAATATGGACACGCCTCCACCTTTAGTGTTTTGGTCCAGGTTAGGTGGCCGAAAAATGTGGTATGAATTATAGCCTGGTAATGCAGGGGTGCTCTCTGGAGCCTTGAACCAGGTCTCTGTCACTGTCCAGATGTTGATGTTCTCCATTTTAAGGAGTGCCTCAAGTGAATGCATTTTGAGGTTTAGACTTCTAGCATTGAGTAGCATTACCCTCAGATTTTGCTTGCTTGTACCTGTTAAGGTAGTGAATTTGTCATTTGAATCTTGGCAAGAGCCTTAGCCAGTATCCAGAATCCGAAGCGCGACAGGTGCAGGCCATCTCTAGCAAAGCATTGTGGTTTGTCGATCATGTCATCCCAGGCAGACAGATACTGGATCCCCTTGGAATGACACCAGAAGCTTAGCCAATTGTTGAAGTCAATAATTTTGTCTTTGTGCTGTGGTATCATTCTGGGTGATGGCAGGATGCTACTCAGGGCTAGGGTCATACCTGCTTGGGCTACAAGATTGGAGAGCTCTTCCATGTCTCTTTTCATGTAGTCCAGGAAGGTACATCTCAGGCCATTCACACCAACATGGACAATGACAGAGTCATATTTGTAATCGTTGTGGATTGACCTGAGTGGATGTGTTATGTGGTGGATCTTGGCACCCGACAGGCAGCTGACAGTAATTTCTACTTGTTTTGCCTGGTGAGTGGAACATCAGTGTGCCTGACTATAGAGTCACCTATGACTAGAGTGTTGTGTACGTTGCTATGCCTTATGGGCTGTGGTTAAGTGGCACACTGAGTTTGTGGGTTATGTATCATTTGGGTTGTGTTGGGGGGGTGAAGGTTGCTTGCGTTTCTGCTTTGAACGTCTTTGTTGCTTGAGCAAATTTTTATTGAGAGCCTCCGCAAATGTAGGTGTGTGTTTCATGTTTCTATATGTGTGTTTTGGTGGTGTAGGTTTTGAGGGACTATGTGATGAGTGTGGTGTGGTGCAAGTCTTTACCTTATCCCCTTGACTGTCTAGTCCAGTCTTGGATGAAGAGAGCTTTGCTTCAAGTTTGACTATATAAGTGCATCTCTCACAGGTTTTAGTGTTGGGTGGTAGGAGGAGAGGGTTGTCTGTGTACATGAGGCAACTGCTGCATTGCTCCAGGATGCCCAGATTAATCAGGTAGACAGGAGAAAACACCAGGAGCTGACTCTTAGACATGCCTGGATAGGTGCTTATATATTAAGTACTAAAAACTGTTTTCCTCTAGACAAGTGAGGAAAGTTGAGTGCTGTAGTGATTTGTAGCTTATTTGTTGCTTACAATGAGTTCTGAACAAGTGCTGAGCTCAAAGAATCAGATTTTAGTGCTAAAACTAAAAAACTGGCTCATTCTAAGGGAAAATTTGAAGAGCAGACTTTATGGTGCTGAGAATAGTTTAACCCTAGCTAAGCAGTGGTGCATAAAGTGTATGTATATATATATATATATATATATATATATATATATATATATATATATATATATATATATTATTTTTTTAATAACAGTAGCAAATGAGCAAACTGATTTAAGCAAATTAACCAATTAACCAATAAAAAGCTAAAAACTGAGCCCCGTTACAGCAGTCTTTGATCAGACAAGTTCTAACTGCACACTCCTACCACTAGGGTGCAGGGGAACCTTCTCCAAAAAAGATGGTCTGGATTAGTGCACAAGTTTTACAAACAAAGTTAGATTCAGCAGGTATGAATTTAGTCTATGCTACAGCAAACAAAACATACCAATTTAAGAAAGAAACAGTTCAAATAAGAAGGCACAATAAGCCTTTAACCAGAAACTCCCAGGTCAGAAGGGCAGAATCTACCCGCTCCTCCCACAAGAGTGCAGACCACATCTTCTTAATGTAAAATAACTGGCCCAAAGCCCAAGAGCTTAAACAAGAATTAATACACTTTTAGAATAACAGACACTAAGCTTTCAATCAGCAATTCCCAAATTAGAAGGATGTAAGCTACATGTCCTGCCACAACAGTGCAGACCACAAACCTTCTTAATGTAAAACAACTGGTCTGAAGCTAAAGTGCTTCAACCAAAGGCTTAGAATAACAGTTATAATTTAATCAGGCTACTAACAAGCAGTAATAAATGCAGCAGAGTAAATGCAATTAAGCACTTTTAAGAACAAGCAACAAAAGCAAAATAAAGTAATAAAGTAAAAAGAAACACAAATACAGTAAAAGCAGATGAATAAAGTGCATTTTAATATAACAACAGAAATCGAGCAAACTGATTTAAACAAATTACCCAATTAACCAGTAAAAAAGGTCAAAACTGAGCCCTGTTCCAGCAGTCTTCAGTCAGACAAGTTTTAACTCTACATTCCTGCCACTAGGGTGCAGGGTAACCTTCTCCAAAAGAGATGTCCTGGATTAGTGGTCAAGTTATAAAAACAAAACTAGATTCAGGATGCCTGAATCTACTCTATGCTACAGCAACCAAGGTGCACCAATTTCAAAAAGAAACAGTTCAAATAAGCAGACACAATAAGCCTTTAACCAAAAATTTCCAGCTCAGAAGGGAAGAATCGAGCTTCTCCTCCCACAAAAGTACAGACCACAAACCTTCTTAATGTAAAACTACTGGTCTGGAGCCCAAATGCTTAAACCAAAAGGCTTACAGTAACAGTTAAAGTTTAATCAGGCTACTACCAAGGAGTAATAAATGAGGCAGAATAAATACAATTGCTTACTTTTAAGAAGAGACAAAAGCAAAATAAAGTGTGATTTCTTTTCTTTTCGTTTTTTTATACTAAAGTGCAAGGAGAGAGGAAGGAGAAGCAGAAGAAAAATTCAAAGGTAAGAACCTAAGTGTGTTGGGCTTCTCAAATGTTCTCTCTGTATTAAGCAGAGTAAACAGCAGACTGGGAGGGATGTCCCAGACAAAATTTACAGTAGGGGTGGGCAACTGCAAAGCCACCAACTATAACACTACCACAACAATAGGGTGGGGGGGGAACAGTTTCCGGACAGATGAGAAACAGAAAACAATGCCAGAAAATATATAAAATAATTCAGTCAGGCAAAATTAAGACAATGCAGAACTCTGAAAGGTTAAATGCCAAGAAATATACTAATCAATCCACGATATATTTCCAGATTGTTTGAGAATCACACTGCAGCCAGAACACCAGGGGTTTTGAACAGTATATGCAGAAATTTACAAACAGAAACTATTTTTAAATCAGCAAGCCTTGAAGTAATCAGATAACACAAAAATGGTTAGACCACTTTTATAAACTTCACCACAGGAATAGGGTGGAAGCAGTTTCAGGACAGATGAGAAACAGAAAACAATGCAGTTTCAGGACAGATGAGAAATAGAAAATAATGCCAGAAAATATATAAAATAATTAATTCAGGCAAAAGTAAGACAATGCAGAACTCTGAAAGGTTAAATGCCAAGAAATATACTTATCAAGCAACAATATATTTCAAGATTGTTTGAGACTTACACTGCAGCCAGAACACCAGGAGTTTCCAACAGTGTATACAGGAATTTACAAACAGTAACTATTTTTAAATCTGGAAGCCTGAAAACAATCAGATAACACAAAAACTGTTAGACCAGTTTTATAAACTTCACCACAGGAATGGGGGGGAGCAGTTACAGGACAGATGAGAAACAAAAAACAATGCAGTTTCAGGACAGATGAGAAAGAGAAAACAATGCCAGAAAATATATAAAATAATTCCATCAGGCAAAATTAAGACAATGCAGAACTCTAAAAGGTTAAAATGCCAAAATATACTTATCAATCAGTGATATATTTCCAGATTGTTTGAGAATCACACTGCAGCCAGAATAACAGGAATTTACAACAGTATATGCAGAAATTTACAAACAGAAAATATTTGTAAATCAGCAAGCCTTGAAGCAATCAGATAAAACAAAAGCTGTTAGACCACTTTTATAAACTTCACCACAGGAATAGGGGAGCAGCAGTTTCAGGACAGATGAAAAACAGAAAACAATGCAGTTTCAGGACAGATGAGAAATAGAAAACAATGCCAGAAAATATATAAAATCACTCTTTCAGGCAAAATTAAGACAATGCAGAACTCTGAAAGGTTAAATGCCAAGAAATATACTTATCAATCAGCAATATATTTCCAGATTGTTTGAGAATCACACTGCTGCCAAAACACCAGGAGTTTTCAACAGTATATGCAGACATTTACAAACAGAAACTATTTTTAAATCAGCAAGCCTTGAAGCAATCAGATAACACAAAAACTGTTAGACCAGTTTTATAAACTTCACCACAGGAATAGGGGGGAGCAGTTTCAGGACAAATGAGAAACAGAAAACAATGCAGTTTCAGGACACATGAGAAATAGAAAACAATGCCAGAAAATATATAAAATAATTCAGTCAGGCATAATTAAGGCAATGCAGAACTCTGAAAGGTTAAAATGCCAAGAAATACATTTATTAATCAGTGATATATTTCCAGATTGTTTGAAAATCACACTGCAGCCAGAATACCAGGAGTTTCCCACAGAGTATGCAGGAATTTTCAAATAGTAACTATTCTTAAATCAGTAAGCCTTGAAACAGTCAGATAACACAGAAGCTGTTAGACCAGTTTTATAAACTTCATCACAGGAATAGGGGGAAGCAGTTACAGGACATATGAGAAACAAAAAACAATGCAGTTTCAGGACAGATGAGAAACAGAAAACATGCCAGAAAATATATAAAATAATTCAGTCAGGCAAAATTAAGGCAATAGAGAACTCTGAAAGGTTAAAATGACAAGAAATATACTTATCAATCAGCTATATATTTCCAGATTGTTTAAGAATCACACTGCAGCCAGAACACCAGGAATTTCCAACAGTGTATGCAGGAATTTACAAGCAGAAACTATTTTTAAATCAGCAAGCTTTGAAGCAATCAGATAGCACAAAAGCTGTTAGACCAGTTTTATAAAATTCACCACAGGAAATGGGGAAAGCAGTTTCAGGACAGATGAGAAACAGAAAACAATGCCAGAAAATATATAAAATAATTCAGTCAGGGAACATTAAGACAATGCTGAACTCTATAGGGTTAAAATGCCAAGAAATATACTTATCAATCAGCGATATATTTCCAGATTGTTTGAGAATCACACTGCAGCCAGAATACCAGGAGTTTACAAAAGTATATGCAGAAATTTACAAACAGAAAATATTTGTAAATCAGCAAGCCTTGAAGCAATCAGATAACACAAAAGCTGTTAGACCACTTTTATAAACTTCACCACGGGAATAGGGGAGCAGCAGTTTCAGGACAGATGAGAAACAGAAAACAATGCAGTTTCAGGACAGATGAGAAATAGAAAACAATGCCAGAAAATATATAAAATCACTCTTTCAGGCAAAATTAAGACAATGCAGAACTCTGAAAGATTAAAATGCCAAGTAATACATTTATCAATCAGCGAGCTATTTCCAGATTCTTTGAGAATCACACTGCAGCCAGAACACCAGGAGTTTCCAACAGAGTATGCAGGAATTTACAAACAGTAACTATTTTTAAATCAGCAAGCCTTGAAATAATCAGATAACACAAAAGCTGTTAGACCAGTTTTATAAACTTCACGACAGGAATAGGGGGGAAGCAGTTACAGGACATATGAGAAAAAAAACAATGCAGTTTCAGGACAGATGAGAAACAGAAAACAATGCCAGAAAATATATAAAATAATTCAGTCAAGCAAAATTAAGGCAATGCAGAACTCTGAAATGTTAAAATGCCAAGAAATATACTTATCAATCAGTGATATATTTCCATATTGTTTGAGAATCACACTGCAGCCAGAACACCATGAGTTTCCAACAGTGTATTCAGGAATTTACAAGCAGAAACTATTTTTAAATCAGCAAGCCTTGAAGCAATCAGATAATGCAAAAGCTGTTTGACCAGTTTTATAAATTCACCACAATAATAGGAGGGAAGCAGTTTCAGGACAGATGAGAAACAGAAAACAATGCCAGAAAATATATAAAATAATTCAGTCAGGGAACAATAAGACAAGGCAGAACTCTATAAAGTTAAAATGCCAAGAAATATACTTATCAGTTAGCTATATATTTCCAGATTGTTTGACAATCACACTGTAGCCAGAACACCATGAGTTTCCAACAGTGTGTGCAGGAATTTATAAACAGAAACTATTTTTAAATCAGCAAGCCTTGAGGCAATCAGATAACACAAAAGCTGTTAGACTAGTTTTATAAACTTCACCACAGGAAAAGGGGGGAAGCAGTTTCAGGACAGATGAGAACCAGAAAACAATGCAGTTTCAGGACAGTTGAGAAACAGAAAACAATGCCAAAAAATATATAAAATAATTAATTCAGACAAAATTAAGACAATGCAGAACTTTGAAAGGTTAAAATGCCAAGAAATATACTTATCAATCAGCAATATATTTCCAGATTGTTTGAGAATCACACTGGAGCCAGAACACCAGGAATTTTCAACAGTGTATGCAGGAATTTACAAACAGAAACTATTTTTAAATCAGCAAGCCTTGAAGCAATCAGATAACACAAAAGCTTTGACCAGTTTTATAAAATTCACCACAAGAATAGGAGGGAAGCAGTTTCAGGACAGATGAGAAACAGAAAACAATGCAGTTTCAGGACAGATGAGAAAGAGAAAACAATGCCAGAAAATATATAAAATAATTCAGTAAGGCAAAATTAAGATAATGCAGAACTCTGAAAGGTTAAAATGCCAACAGATATACTTATCAATCAGTGATATATTTCCAGATTGTTTGAGAATCACACTGCAGCCAGAACACCATGAGTTTCCAACAATGTACACTTATGCTTACCCATTCCACAGAGTCCTCTGTTATAGGACAGGTTGAGGGTGACACAGTTGATCAAGGCAGTGTGGTTACTTTGGATGCAGAGCTAGTTGATTATCTCCATAGCCATTGTGAGGGTGAGGTGCCACACAGGAAGTTTGGTAGAGATGCTTGGAAGACACCTGCTATCCGTCCTCCTCCTGATACAAGAGTGTCATTAGATGCTATTAGACATATGTGTAGGGCCATAATGGAGGCACAGGTACATTCCAACAGGACCTAGGAAGTAATAGTGTGAATATTAAACACTGGGCATTCTGAAATGCATGATTCCCTGAACTGTATGGGTGAATCCTTGGATAGGATGAAAGACAGAGTGAATCAGGCAGTGGTGGGGTAGGGTGGGCATCCATGTGGCTGGTAAGTTGTTACTTTATCTGATGTTAGCCGACATGATCCTGCCAGTTCACATTCCCATAGTGGCACTAAGACCAGGGTGTCATAATCCATAATGTAGTCATGATGAGAGCTCATCCAACAGACATGGCTCACATTCAGGGAGCACCCTGACTTCTAGCCAGGGATGTGGTAGTAGTAGTACAACTCTTGGCAGAGGTAGTTCTCATGGTCTGAACAATGTTGAACTGACTACTCTATTATGCATGGCTCACACCTGTCCAAGATGCTAGGACATAGTGCTGGAACAGTACTTGATTCTGTTCATTCAGAGACACGTGTTTGGCAAATACTTGTTCATACCACCTCACACATTCAAACTATTTAAACAGTACAACTGAGTGCTATACATGTCTTGTTAATGACATTGACAACTATATAGTTTAATTAATACTTGTGTTTCTTACCAACACACACTCACTTCTTGGTGTCAGCCTTGCCTTCCTGTCACCCCCCCCCCAACCACTGTGTGCAAATGACAATGACTGTGCCCTGCCCTTTGGATGTGCCTTTGTGAGTTAGGGTTGCATTTTTATCTGATGCACAGAGTAGATAGCTAATGTTTGCTTACTCACAAGCTTGTTTTTGCAAAGATGTATTGCAGAAGAAAAGGATTTGATTTCTTGTTCCTACTCAGTTGTGAATGATTGGTTATATAATTGTTGAACATCACTGTACTTCAGTTACTGTTCTAAGTAATGCAGTCAAAGCAGTGGGTTTTTACTCTTGTTTATTGCTATACTTGAGCAAATCATGGTATCATTGACCTTTTCCATGGTTTATCTATAATGGTCAACTGAAATGCTTGATGCACAGTATTGGGTAGAATACATAGCTGTATATCGCAAACATCAGTATAAGCTATTACTGACATAACTGTGCACTTCAGGTAAGTGCTGTGCATTGGGGCATATACATATTTCCATTTGAGACTACTAGATTATTTAAAAATTGTTTTTTTCCTTTCAGGTTCCACACTTACCTAGACATTAGTGCAGGTGCAAATTGTATCCTTGGGGGTCATCTCTGTCTGATGCTATCAGAATACATCCATTACATGGTTAAGTAAAGGCTTTGGAGTTTGCGAGGCATCAGGTTTCATATTTATATATGCTTCAGAGCTTAGGCGTTGACCTGGGTAGTGAGTGCTTGTGCTATCCTTTTCCACTTATGCACTGCTAGTGTATATTGTGCACACCTTCATCTGCCAGCACCATCTGCAGCTGCTGGTTCTCTCTCAGACTCCTCATCTGTATCTGCTGCTGTTGGTCCTACCCGTGGTCCTTAAAACTGTGGTCCTGCCCCTTGCTGTGCTTGTTAAAGTTGTTTCCTGAGAATTATATCATGTAACATGGCATAGACTGGGAGTACTTGGGTGGAGGTGCCTATGTCATACTGCAGGGTGCCTTGTGATGTGTCTGGTCATTGGACCCAATCCAAACACATGTTCTGTGATATTTCTGGTTTGAGAATGAGCCTTGTTATATCCTTGCTCAGAGGGGTTGTGTGGCTTTCTTATGAATGTCATGAGCCAGGGCTCCACTGCATAACATGCATTATCCACTAGATGTCCCTAACAAACCACGTGTATAGTTCACAGGTGTGCCATGTGTGTGCGAATCATGAAAACTACCTGGGTTAGCTACACACACATTGTAAATGATCCCTTGGGCATTAAAGACAACCTGGCTGTTTATAGAATGGTATCCTATTCTGTTTATATACCTCCTTCCCTGTTCACCAGGTGATAGTTTTATTTCTGTGTGTGTGCAATCAATAGCTCTCAAAACTTCTGGGAAATGTGCTATTGCATGAAATGAAACTCCTGCATGGTTCTCGCTTTCTCCTCTGGGGTGAGTGGGAAACACATTTGATCCCTTGCATGTTGCAGCATTGCATTTGAAAAGTTATTCTATATTCTAATGGCTGATGCCTGTGACCCACAGGGATATATTAGGGGGTGTCACAGGCATCAACCACTAGAATATAGAATCACTTTTCAAATGCAATGCTACAACAAATGTGATCCCACGCATGTTGTAGCACTGCAGTTGAAAAGTGATTCTATATTCTAGTGGCTGATGCCTGTGACACCCCTAATGTATCCCTGTGGGTCTTTGGAAAGTACCAGTAGCTGGTATACATAATGCTACACATACATTTGTTTCCACTGGGATGAGTTCTCCATGATTTCTCTAGGGCCTAAGGTGGGGGCAGCAGGAGTTGCATAGTTCCTCTAGTGTTCCCCAGCCACATTCTATCGCTCTGCAATTTCTGTGTCATGAAGTCTATGATAAATCAAACATGGTCAAAACACCCTTCTACTTCTTCTTGCCCATAGTCTGGCAGCAGCAGCAGTAGAAGCACTTTGATTTAAAGCCTGTTGCACATACAGGATAAGGATAGCAGCAGCAACCCCTAACATTTTCTTTTTTTAAGTGTAACTGTACTTGGATTTGTAAGGGTTTTGTAGTTCAAGACAAATGTGAACGCTGAGTTTACATAACTGCTTTATAGCTTCCTGAATAGCTCTGCCATATTGGATTGTTTAATCATCATGTAATTTGGCTGTTTATCTATTCATTAGCATATTCTGCTGTTTTCCTTTGTTTTGAGGCTCAACATCACTTGTAGAGTCATTTAATAAATAACAAGTAGCATGCTATCATATGCACAGAATGCCGCAACACATACACGATAGCAGCATTTAGTGTAGCTGTTAATGAATCCTTGTGTTTTGCTGATATTGATGATGATGATTTGACTTGTTGATGTGTAGTAAATCCATCAGTGCTGGGTCAGAAGATGTCTTGTATGACTGACACAGGTCACTTCCTAGCAGTCTGTAGGGTATAGAGTATAGTGACAGAACTTTGAGTCAGTCCATGTAGGACATGTTGCTTAGGCCTTGTATCCTTTTAGTAAGGTATCTGTGTGGGTGTTTCAGTTGTTTCATGTGTCTGGACTGATAATTGCCAGTGTGAATTATATTCAATGACTGGCATAATGAGGGCTGAGTAAAAAGGGACAATGACATCCCTAGATCTAGACATAATCCTTTTGTTTATAAGCTATGCAATTTAGAAGGACTTCCTTACAGCAATAGCTATGCATTGGTCAAAAATTAGGTCACTGTCCACATATGTTCACAAATCCCAGACAACTGGGTCAACTGTTAGGGGCATTTTTTATTTATTTATTTTACATTTGTTGACCGGGATAGTCTGACTGGATGCATGTCGATTTTCAGCGGAGGCCCGGGGAGAAAATCTCCAAGGGTAAGCAGATACAGCATTACATAATACCAGCATTACATATTACAAACAGACTATTTACAGAGATTACATAAGTAAGCAAGTTAAACAAGTTCCACAGGTTAGAGTTAATCCCGAGCGTAAGTCAGGATTAAATTAAATTGCACAGTAAGATGGTTAACAGATTTTTACCCATTCTAGAGAGAGTTATCCAGGCTTCATACAGTGGCATAGCCAGTTAAGTGACAAATGTTGTTTGAGTCTAGTTTTAAATTGACCTAAGGTGGAAAGTAAGGTAATATCAGCTGGAAGAAAGTTCCAGGATCTACTTACAGAGTTTGCAAAGAGAGAGTTACCGGCTGTGTTATTAATTTTGCTAGTCTGAATTAGTAGTTTGGTAGAGGATTGAAGCGGTCTAGGATTGTTATAGGGGGTGATAATATTTTTAAGTGCAGGAGTATTGTCCAGATTATAGAGGATTTAATAGGCCATAATCAGTTGGTTATACTGGATTAGGCTGGGTAGTTCAAGCCACCCAAGCTGGTTTAGATTGATGCAATGATGTGTCCTAAATGGCAGCCCAGTGGCAAACCTGGCAATATGGTTGCAGCAAATTGAGAGTTTGTTAAGGACAGTCTTGTTTAAATTCGAGAGTAGAGGGGATGCATACAGAAGGGTTGAAAGAAGGTGAGAGCGAGCTATGGCAATTTTAGCTGGAGGGGTTAAGAAGGCTTTTATTCTGTAAAGTGACCCTAGTTTTTTATTGATGGTTTTGATAGTTTAGTTAACATGTAGGTAGAATTTTAGATTATTATCTATGATGACACCTAATAGTTTTGTAGAGGGGTCAGGGGAGATTATTGTGCCATCATTTGAATTTATGGTAAAGGTGAAAGCGGTAGACCTACGTGTTGGTGAAAATAACAGCATTTTAGTTTTTTTGTGATTTAGGATCAGACAACATTCAGAAAGCCAGTTTTCTATTGTATTAAAGGTGGTCTGGGTAGCTGACCATAACTCTACTGGAGATGTGGTCGAGCAAATCAGAGTAGAGTCATCAACATATTGGATACAGCTGACTTTTGGGATGACAGTATAAAGGTCGTTAATGAAGATGGAGAACAGCAAGGGCCCTAGTATAGAGCCTTGTGGTACTCCAAGGGTGTTAGGTAGAAGGTTAGAGAGTTTGTTCTGCCAGAGGACAGCCTGCTGTCAACTATTCAGGTAGGATTGAAACCATTGAAGGGCTCTAGTATCTAGACAGAGAATGTTTGCAGGGTGTGGATTAAAAGTTGGTGATCAACCATATTGAATGCTTTGGAAAGATCCAAGAAGAGGGCTGAGGATATATAATTATTGTTGCGATTATGGTTTATGGTGTTGGTAAAGGCTAGGAGGGCCGAAGTAGTGCTGTGATGAGGACGGAAGCCGTGCTGAGTGTCTGCCATAACGTGATTCTGGATTAGGTGGTGCATGAGTTGTCTATGAATACATTTTTCCATAATCTTTGCAAGTGGAGAGAGTATAGCTATTGGCCTATAAATGGAGAATTCAGTAGAGCTGCCTCCTTTGTGAAGTGGGATTACATAGGATATTTTCCAGATGGTGGGAACTTTAGCTTCTACTATGGTTCGATTGATTAGTATTGAGATGGGGTAAGCAATAGCATCAGCTGATTTTTGTAGGTACTCGGCAGGGAGTTGATCAGCAGAAAGTGTAGTGAGTTTTAATTTTTTGATGAAGGTACGGATAAGTGAAGTGGTGACTAGTTGGAAGCTGAATGTGAGTAGGTTTCTAGGGGTGCTACTTTCAGAACCAGGGGAGCTAGGAGGTAGTTGGCAAGCTAGGGTTTGAACTGTCTCAGTAAAGAATCAGTTAAAACTGTCAGAAACATCTTCAGGGGTTTTATCAATAGTAGCAGCAGGGATTGGGGTTGAAGTTTGTCCAGGATGTAGTAGATTATTTAAACCTGCCCAAAACTTCTGAGGGTTATTTTGATTTACTGTCTGTAAATTAAAGTAGTATTGTTTTTTGTCTTGTAAAATGGATTTTTTAGTTTCGTTCCTGGATTGCCTGTATTTAATGTGATCTTGGGGGTCTTTAGAAGAACGCCATAAAGCCCATGCTTTGTTTCTAAGGGTAATTTTGAGTTTAGACTCTTTAGAAAACCATGGTGCAGTTTTTGCCTTTGTTCTCTTTGAACGAACAGATGCATGTAAATCAAGGATCTCAAGGTATTTGTTGTTAAAGTATGCTACTGCTTCCTCTAAGGGGAGGTGTTTTAGAACAGACCAATTACATGAGTTTAGTTCTTGTTGGAATTTGGCAGGGTCAAAGTTTATATTGTTTCAAACCTTTCTGAGTAAGGGTTGTTGGGAATTAATGGCTTTGTGCTTAATTACATATGTGAGAAGGTGATTGCTTAGGCCATCAGGGAGGGTACCATTGGTGTACAGTTGGGGGTGACTATTTATGAGTACCCAGTCAAGTATGCTTTCTTTTTGGTTGGGTTTACCTATCCTGGTAGGGGTGGATATGATTTGTGTAAATGCATGCAGGTTAATATGGGTGGTTGGGGATTCTGAGGAACAGGTGCCCCAGTCTATGTTAAAGTCTTCAAGTAGTAGGGTTTCTTGTGGGTAGTGACATGATAGCCAGTGCAGGATATCTTCAAGTGTAGATATATTGTTACCTGGGGGTATGTACATACAGATAATATTAATGCATTTATTTTTATTAAGTTGCAATTTGGTGGCAAAAATCTCCGAGTTATTAATCTGAGGTGGTTGTATTCTATCTATGGTGACATTCAACTCAGATTTATAGAGTACAGCTATCCCACCCCCCTTCCTCAAAGCACGATCCGGCCTGTGTATGTTGAACCCAGGTGGTAACACTTCATTGTCTGTATTGTTAGGTTTTAACCAGGTTTCAGATAAACAGAGAAGCTCAGGGGAGTGGACATCCAGGAGTGCATGCAATTCATGTACCTTGTTATTAATACTTCTAATATTGAGATGACAGGCTAGGAGAGAGTTAGTTGGCCTATTAATTGTAGGTTTGTAGCTTAGATTGCAAGTAGAGGGGGTATGTGTATCTGAAGTGGGTGGGCCAGGGTTGGGGTGAATATCACCACCAAGTATTAGGTTAAGTCTATACTTGGTGATGAACTTCAGGAATTTGTTTATTAGTTTGTGGTAGTGTTTGGATCTAGAGCTAATGTGCCTGGGGTTGAGATGTTGATAGACTGAACAAGATGTTGGATATGACCTGGTACTGTAAGTATGGTTGAAGGTGGGAGGATTTACAGCTGGGGTGATAGTATGGCCTTTCGGGACCTGAAATCCTGTGAGAAACTGGTTTTCATACAAGGTAAGGAGGTATGGTGTGAACAAGAGGGGTAGTAAAGAGGAGTATATCATTATCTGTGATTCAGCTAGTAAGTTAAGGAACTATTTTACCTGGTGATGCAACACTAGAAGATAGAGTGGTGAGGTAAAGGTACTGGAAGGGGGATGAGAGAATGCCAGAGGAAAGCTAATAGGTGCTATTGAAATGTAGGTAGAAGAATGGGGGTGGGAGAAATTATTCCACATGAAAGCAGATAGGATCTAGAAAGTGGGGGAGTGGCTATAGTACTATAAATTTAGAGGTACTGGGGGCGGGAGGTAATTGAGGGCAGGGAGGGGAGTGAAGAGAGCCCTAGCACAGCGAGGGCGAAAGTAGCGGGGCTATTGCAGTTTATAAGGTTTCTTAAGTTGTCCTAAAGCTATAAGGTATTATAGTTCTTAATGTAAGAGTCAGTTTACTTAAGTTACAGGGGAAGGAGGCAAACACTCAAGTAGAAAAAGAGCCCTATGGCTGACCAAAATGGTGACCTGCTTAATTACACAGCACTGTACGTGAAAGCTTAACAAATGCTTTTTGTGTGCAACCTACTCTGCTTAAATGCTGAGAGAAACTGTTTGCAGTCCTGTAGACTCCGTTTTGTAAGGAACTGTAGAGTTCAACTAGGAAAAGAGAAAAGCAGAGATTCTAGGGTAAGCATGAAGGCAACAACAGGCAGTTATTTTATAATAATACATTCAGAAAGGTTTGATGGTGGGGGGGTAAAGTAGCATACTTCCGAATGAACTAAGATTTAATAGCTAAGAAACCTAAGTAAGAGCATATTGTCAATGTGGTAGTTCACTAGGGAAGATGACTTCTCAACGTATGCAATGATGATTTTTTTGTCATTTAGTTTCAGACCATGATTTTAACACCAGTTATTTATTTGAGACAAACCTTCCTGAAAGATGACTAAGTCATTTGGGGGTTCAATGACTGCTGCTAGCTTGCAGTCATCTCCAAACATAGTCAGCCAGAGCCTTTTAGTATTGACTTTTACTTCAGAAAAGAAGATGCCAAACAGAAGAGGTCCCACTACAGAACCCTGGGGGATTCTGCTGGTGACTGGTCTTTTTGTGGTGGTAACTTCCCCTATTTTGATTATATGCATCCTGTCTATGAGCTAGATGGCAATACAGAGGGTGACATAGGGGTTTATTCCCAATTTATTAAGCTTTACTTCTATGCCTGAGTGGGGAATTATGTCAAAAGCTTTGGTCAGGTTAAGGTATGCGGTGTGGACCATTTGCCTTCATCCATTGCTTGGTGACCTTTCAAAAAAGTCCAGCAGGTTGAGTAAGCATGACATGCCCTTGACAAATTCATCTTGAGACAGGCCCAGTATCTGGAGGATCCCTATGTCCTGACTGATTAATTCCATGAAAAGTCTTTTCATGGCTACACTTATGAGACTGGCCAGACTTATGGGACTGTAATTGCCTTGTTCTGTGAAAGGTCCTCCCTTATGCAGGAGAATGACTGTAGCTGTTATCCATTTGCTTGGTACAAAACCCATATGGAGACTGAGACTGAATAGTGTTGTTAGGAGTGTGGTTAAATAGTGCTTCATGCTATTTAAGATGCAGCTAGGGAAATTTTCAGGCCCCATCGATACAGTATTTTTAGCTTTTGCTAGCAGTTTTAGGACTTGGTCTTGTGTGATAGCTAACTTTATCAGCCAGTAGGCTAGCTATATCTTCAGCCTCAGTGTAGGTAGCATTGCTCATTGTGCTTTTAAGATTACAAACATAACTAAAAATGCCTTGTGATTATGGCTTAGGAAGCTATTTTAGCCTTAAGCATGACTTTGGTGGATTTTATTAAGCTCCTAAGTTGTTTGTTTATTTCAGTGACAAGGGGTCTAATGTTCTGAGAATTGCTCTTCTTAATTTTGGTGAAAATTATTTTCCTTTTATTATAAAGCTTGTTGATATTATGTTTCTACCATGTGAGTTTGTTTTTGGGGTTTACCTCATACTTGTTCCTATGGGGTAATGCTGGTATAGGGTTGTGGTATATGTTTCTACATATTCAGTGGAGTTAACTAAAGCTAACTAGGTTTTTGGGAGATCTGAAGCTTGCCAGTGTATTACTTGGGAATAGGTATTTATCTTAAAGAAGTTTATAAGCTACCTTGGGTGGAAGAGATCCCTGGTTTCAGTTTTATTTCAAGGAGACTGTTTAATGGTCAGATCTAACAGCTGATGAAGATATACAAGGGATTGGGCAAGATGCACCCATATTAATAAGGACAAGATCCAATATGTTATTCCCCCCTAGTGGGTTGCTGTTGTTTGTCTTTTCCCAGTTAGGGGTCACCACAGCAGAACTCCAGTCCACTAATTATTGGCAGTTAGTTTTTATGGTGTCGAGTTGCCAGCCCGACGCCCAACCTTCAACGAAGGCAGCCCATTCAACGCATGTCTTTCAAATGCCCACTCGACCACGGGGAGGACATGCAGACTTCACACAGAAGGCACTCCCAACCCAAGCCGAGAATCGAACGGGAAAACCTCTTGCTGTGAGGCAGCAACACTACCACTGCACCACCATGAAAGTATATTCCCCCCCTAGTACTCTGACTAATTGTTCAAGGGCATTTGTACTGACAAAGTCCATGAATCTCTGTGCTTGTGCACTAGTGGTGGTGTAAGTTTCCCAGTATATAGCCAGATAAATCAAATCACCTAAGAAGACATTACTGGGTTTAATACTGAGTAATTCTAGTTCTTGTAGATAGGCACTGTGGCTTTCTTTTGCCATAGATGGAGTTTTATAGTTAACTAATATATGGCATGGGACCTTTCTGATGGTTATTAGGACATGAAGAAGCTGTAGTGCATCCTGCTGTTTTACCAGCCTTGATGTGAGTCTCATCTGAATGTAGACTTATAGACCTCCACCTTTTTTCCCCTCCTGCACAGTAGTTGGTCTAAATGTGTGGAAGACATTATAGCTCCTCACATCTGGAGTGATCTTCACTATTTTAAACGGTGTTTCAGTCACTACACAAATGTCAATGTTTTCCAGTGTGAGAAAACCTTGTACTGAGTGTGGTTTCTTGTTCGGGTTCCTAGCATTGATGTGTAACACCTTCATATTTTCCTTTGCTTGTTTCATTAAGTTGGTAGGTTTATCAGGTTGGCATTGCCTAAAAAAAGGCACTATGGGGGTGGGCAATGTCTTTGCTAATAACTGAAACCCTAGAGGGGTTACATGCAGGCCTTCCCTGGTGAAGCACTGTGGGCTATTGATCATATCTTCCCAGAATGACAAATATTAGACACTCTTTGAATTCCATCTAAAACTAAGGCAGTTATTGAAGTCAATTAATTTTTTCTTATTTTGCGGCATCATCCTTGTAGAATGTAGAATGCTTCTCAATGCTAGGCTCATACCTGCCTTGGACACATAGTCTGATTGTTCCATCATGTCTCTGTTCATATAATCTAGGGTGGAGCACCTCAAGTCATTGACATCGACATGAACTATGACAAAGTCATTCTGTTACTTGTTGTTCAAGGACTTGCGTGCATATGTGATCTGGCAGATCCTGGAGGTTAACAAGAACTAATTTCAATATTTTAGCCATTAAGAGAGTTATACGATGTAATTACTGAACAGGTAATTCTGGAGGTGATATGTGCACTCTGTAAATAGGTGATACCCCTGACTTGTTTGTCCTATTAAATATAGTACAAGTGCATGAAAAGGTAAAAGTGAGCACTAGTAAGACAACATCTCTTAGACGTCATTATACTGCTAAAGGATAGATATAAGACTGACAAATTGATTCAAAATGTCTCCTTTTCTTAGAAAATAATAGCATTAACTGTTTACCGTAACATCTTCAATAAAAATGTTGATCATGAATACAGCAATAACTTACCTATAATGACACTTCTAATTTATTTCACTCTTACTTTAATTTCTGAAAACATTTATGCACAAATGTACATTTTATCTTTGATTTCCAGGGTGTGAGATTAAGTTCCCTAAAGACTTACACATCTGTTAATGTTATTAGAATAATGCACATATTTATTAATTACATATCTTGGAAGTGTCATTCTTTTATCATTTTTAAGACTGCTTTCTACAGTTTTGTAAAAAGCAATATATTACATTTTGTTTTTGCTCTAAACTGTACTTAGAATTAAAGGCTTATCTGACGTGCTATGTAATGTTCTATTTAGACATCCGCTGCTTAAAAATCATGTTGTTACTCTGTCTGCAGTGCTTTTATTGTCATGTGAATTAAATTGAAGCTTTTCCTTGACTCATTCTCACATACATCAGATCACATGTTAAATGCCTATGACACAGTGATATTACTAATGATTATTATAGGTTTTGTTTTTCCCTTAGCCAAATTAAATAACCAGATTTGTCTCTTAGTCACTGTTTCCAGAAAAGAAATTGACAGTTAGACTGTCTTCATGTTTTTTTATATAATTGTTCTGCCGCCCTTTTTTTCTAAAGCAAATTATGTTTATCTTTCAGACTTCCAACATTTCAAAATTCACCAGTGATCTTATTTTGTCAAACTAAAATAGATGCACTTGACAGAGATTTTAGCAAAGCTTTAGAAGTGGTGATCATGAGTTATTATAGCAATAACCCACGCCTGGGTGTGGGTAATGCTGGATTTACCCACGGTTGGCGTGGTTTAGTCACGAGGGCAAAGCCCGAGTGGCCAAACAAAGCCAACCGTGGGTAAATCCAGCATTACCTACACCCAGAAGTGGGTTATTGCTATTATACAATGACATTATTTAAGAAAAAAAAA